>NW_027308480.1:0-102476 GCF_047496885.1 Scyliorhinus torazame
TGAGCGTGTCTCTTTCCCGTACTGACTGAGCGTGTCTCTGTCTCTGTCCCGTACTGACTGAGCGTGTCTCTGTCCCGTACTGACTGAGCGTGTCTCTGTCACTGTCCCGTACTGACTGAGCGTGTCTCTGTCCCGTACTGACTGAGCGTGTCTCTGTCCCGTACTGACTGAGCGTGTCTCTGTCTCTGTCCCGTACTGACTGAGCGTGTCTCTGTCTCTGTCCCGTACTGACTGAGCGTGTCTCTGTCCCGTACTGACTGAGCGTGTCTCTGTCCCGTACTGACTGAGCGTGTCTCTGTCTCTGTCCCGTACTGACTGAGCGTGTCTCTGTCTCTATCCCGTACTGACTGAGCGTGTCTCTGTCCCGTACTGACTGAGCGTGTCTCTGTCTCTGTCCCGTACTGACTGAGCGTGTCTCTGTCCCTGTCCCGTACTGACTGAGCGTGTCTCTGTCTCTGTCCCGTACTGACTGAGCGTGTCTCTGTCCCGTACTGACTGAGCGTGTCTCTGTCTCTGTCCCGTACTGACTGAGCGTTTCTCTGTCTCTGTCCCGTACTGACTGAGCGTGTCTCTGTCCCGTACTGACTGAGCGTGTCTCTGTCCCGTACTGACTGAGCGTGTCTCTGTCTCTGTCCCGTACTGACTGAGCGTGTCTCTGTCTCTGTCCCGTACTGACTGAGCGTGTCTCTGTCCCGTACTGACTGAGCGTGTCTCTGTCCCGTACTGACTGAGCGTGTCACTGTCTCTGTCCCGCACTGACTGAGCGTGTCTCTGTCTCTGTCCCGTACTGACTGAGCATGTCTCTGTCCCGTACTGACTGAGCGTGTCTCTGTCCCGTACTGACTGAGCGTGTCTCTGTCCCGTACTGACTGAGCGTGTCTCTGTCCCGTACTGACTGAGCGTGTCTCTGTCTCTGTCCCGTACTGACTGAGCGTGTCTCTGTCCCGTACTGACTGAGCGTGTCTCTGTCTCTGTCCCGTACTGACTGAGCGTGTCTCTGTCCCTGTCCCGTACTGACTGAGCGTGTCTCTGTCTCTGTCCCGTACTGACTGAGCGTGTCTCTGTCTCTGTCCCGTACTGACTGAGCGTGTCTCTGTCTCTGTCCCGTACTGACTGACCGTGTCTCTGTCTCTGTCCCGTACTGACTGAGCGTGTCTCTGTCTCTGTCCCGTACTGACTGAGCGTGTCTCTGTCTCTGTCCCGTACTGACTGAGCGTGTCTCTGTCTCTGTCCCGTACTGACTGAGCGTGTCTCTGTCCCGTACTGACTGAGCGTGTCTCTGTCTCTGTCCCATACTGACTGAGCGTGTCTCTGTCTCTGTCCCGTACTGACTGAGCGTGTCTCTGTCTCTGTCCCGTACTGACTGAGCGTGTCTCTGTCTCTGTCCCGTACTGACTGAGCGTGTCTCTGTCTCTGTCCCGTACTGACTGAGCGTGTCTCTGTCTCTGTCCCGTACTGACTGAGCGTGTCTCTGTCTCTGTCCCGTACTGACTGAGCGTGTCTCTGTCCCGTACTGACTGAGCGTGTCTCTGTCCCGTACTGACTGAGCGTGTCTCTGCCTCTGTCCCGTACTGACTGAGCGTGTCTCTGTCTCTGTCCCGTACTGACTGAGCGTGTCTCTGTCCCGTACTGACTGAGCGTGTCTCTGTCCCGTACTGACTGAGCGTGTCTCTGTCCCGTACTGACTGAGCGTGTCTCTGTCCCGTACTGACTGAGCGTGTCTCTGTCCCGCACTGACTGAGCGTGTCTCTGTCTCTGTCCCGTACTGACTGAGCGTGTCTCTGTCCCGTACTGACTGAGCGTGTCTCTGTCTCTGTCCCGTACTGACTGAGCGTGTCTCTGTCTCTGTCCCGTACTGACTGAGCGTGTCTCTGTCCCGTACTGACTGAGCGTGTCTCTGTCCCGTACTGACTGAGCGTGTCTCTGTCTCTGTCCCGTACTGACTGAGCGTGTCTCTGTCTCTGTCCCGTACTGACTGAGCGTGTCTCTGTCTCTGTCCCGTACTGACTGAGCGTGTCTCTGTCCCGTACTGACTGAGCGTGTCTCTGTCCCGTACTGACTGAGCGTGTCTCTGTCTCTGTCCCGTACTGACTGAGCGTGTCTCTGTCTCTGTCCCGTAATGACTGAGCGTGTCTCTGTCCCGTACTGACTGAGCGTGTCTCTGTCTCTGTCCCGTACTGACTGAGCGTGTCTCTGTCCCGTACTGACTGAGCGTGTCTCTGTCCCGTACTGACTGAGCGTGTCTCTGTCTCTGTCCCGTACTGACTGAGCGTGTCTCTGTCCCGTACTGACTGAGCATGTCTCTGTCTCTGTCCCGTACTGACTGAGCGTGTCTCTGTCTCTGTCCCGTACTGACTGAGCGTGTCTCTGTCCCGTACTGACTGAGCGTGTCTCTGTCTCTGTCCCGTACTGACTGAGCGTGTCTCTGTCTCTGTCCCGTACTGACTGAGCGTGTCTCTGTCCCGTACTGACTGAGCGTGTCTCTGTCCCGTACTGACTGAGCGTGTCTCTGTCCCGTACTGACTGAGCGTGTCTCTGTCTCTGTCCCGTACTGACTGAGCGTGTCTCTGTCTCTGTCCCGTACTGACTGAGCGTGTCTCTGTCCCGTACTGACTGAGCGTGTCTCTGTCCCGTACTGACTGAGCGTGTCTCTGTCCCGTACTGACTGAGCGTGTCTCTGTCCCGCACTGACTGAGCGTGTCTCTGTCTCTGTCCCGTACTGACTGAGCGTGTCTCTGTCCCCGCACTGACTGAGCGTGTCTCTGTCTCTGTCCCGTACTGACTGAGCGTGTCTCTGTCCCCGTACTGACTGAGCGTGTCTCTGTCTCTGTCCCGTACTGACTGAGCGTGTCTCTGTCTCTGTCCCGTACTGACTGAGCGTGTCTCTGTCCCCGTACTGACAGAGCGTGTCTCCGTCTCTGTCCCGTACTGACTGAGCGTGTCTCTGTCTCTGTCCCGTACTGACTGAGCGTGTCTCTGTCCAGTACTGACTGAGCGTGTCTCTGTCCCGTACTGACTGAGCGTGTCTCTGTCCCGTACTGACTGAGCGTGTCTCTGTCCCGTAGTGACTGAGCGTGTCTCTGTCTCTGTCCCGTACTGACTGAGCGTGTCTCTGTCTCTGTCCCGTACTGACTGAGCGTGTCTCTGTCCCGTACTGACTGAGCGTGTCTCTGTCTCTGTCCCGTACTGACTGAGCGTGTCTCTGTCCCGTACTGACTGAGCGTGTCTCTGTCTCTGTCCCGTACTGACTGAGCGTGTCTCTGTCTCTGTCCCGTACTGACTGAGCATGTCTCTGTCTCTGTCCCGTACTGACTGAGCGTGTCTCTGTCCCGTACTGACTGAGCGTGTCTCTGTCCCGTACTGACTGAGCGTGTCTCTGTCTCTGTCCCGTACTGACTGAGCGTGTCTCTGTCCCGTACTGACTGAGCGTGTCTCTGTCTCTGTCCCGTACTGACTGAGCGTGTCTCTGTCTCTGTCCCGTACTGACTGAGCGTGTCTCTGTCTCTGTCCCGTACTGACTGAGCATGTCTCTGTCTCTGTCCCGTACTGACTGAGCGTGTCTCTGCCCCGTACTGACTGAGCGTGTCTCTGTCTCTGTCCCGTACTGACTGAGCGTGTCTCTGTCCCGTACTGACTGAGCGTGTCTCTGTCTCTGTCCCGTACTGACTGAGCGTGTCTCTGTCCCGTACTGACTGAGCGTGTCTCTGTCCCGTACTGACTGAGCGTGTCTCTGTCCCGCACTGACTGAGCGTGTCTCTGTCTCTGTCCCGTACTGACTGAGCGTGTCTCTGTCTCTGTCCCGTACTGACTGAGCGTGTCTCTGTCCCGTACTGACTGAGCGTGTCTCTGTCTCTGTCCCGTACTGACTGAGCGTGTCTCTGTCTCTGTCCCGTACTGACTGAGCGTGTCTCTGTCCCGTACTGACTGAGCGTGTCTCTGTCCTGTACTGACTGAGCGTGTCTCTGTCTCTGTCCAGTACTGACTGAGCGTGTCTCTGTCCCGTACTGACTGAGCGTGTCTCTGTCTCTGTCCCGTACTGACTGAGCGTGTCTCTGTCTCTGTCCCGTACTGACTGAGCGTGTCTCTGTCCCGTACTGACTGAGCGTGTCTCTGCCCCGTACTGACTGAGCGTGTCTCTGTCTCTGTCCCGTACTGACTGAGCGTGTCTCTGTCCCGTACTGACTGAACGTGTCTCTGTCTCTGTCCCGTACTGACTGAGCGTGTCTCTGTCCCGTACTGACTGAGCGTGTCTCTGTCCCGTACTGACTGAGCGTGTCTCTGTCTCTGTCCCGTACTGACTGAGCGTGTCTCTGTCTCTGTCCCGTACTGACTGAGCGTGTCTCTGTCTCTGTCCCGTACTGACTGACCGTGTCTCTGTCTCTGTCCCGTACTGACTGAGCGTGTCTCTGTCTCTGTCCCGTACTGACTGAGCGTGTCTCTGTCTCTGTCCCGTACTGACTGAGCGTGTCTCTGTCTCTGTCCCGTACTGACTGAGCGTGTCTCTGTCCCGTACTGACTGAGCGTGTCTCTGTCTCTGTCCCATACTGACTGAGCGTGTCTCTGTCTCTGTCCCGTACTGACTGAGCGTGTCTCTGTCTCTGTCCCGTACTGACTGAGCGTGTCTCTGTCTCTGTCCCGTACTGACTGAGCGTGTCTCTGTCTCTGTCCCGTACTGACTGAGCGTGTCTCTGTCTCTGTCCCGTACTGACTGAGCGTGTCTCTGTCTCTGTCCCGTACTGACTGAGCGTGTCTCTGTCCCGTACTGACTGAGCGTGTCTCTGTCCCGTACTGACTGAGCGTGTCTCTGCCTCTGTCCCGTACTGACTGAGCGTGTCTCTGTCTCTGTCCCGTACTGACTGAGCGTGTCTCTGTCCCGTACTGACTGAGCGTGTCTCTGTCCCGTACTGACTGAGCGTGTCTCTGTCCCGTACTGACTGAGCGTGTCTCTGTCCCGTACTGACTGAGCGTGTCTCTGTCCCGCACTGACTGAGCGTGTCTCTGTCTCTGTCCCGTACTGACTGAGCGTGTCTCTGTCCCGTACTGACTGAGCGTGTCTCTGTCTCTGTCCCGTACTGACTGAGCGTGTCTCTGTCTCTGTCCCGTACTGACTGAGCGTGTCTCTGTCCCGTACTGACTGAGCGTGTCTCTGTCCCGTACTGACTGAGCGTGTCTCTGTCTCTGTCCCGTACTGACTGAGCGTGTCTCTGTCTCTGTCCCGTACTGACTGAGCGTGTCTCTGTCTCTGTCCCGTACTGACTGAGCGTGTCTCTGTCCCGTACTGACTGAGCGTGTCTCTGTCCCGTACTGACTGAGCGTGTCTCTGTCTCTGTCCCGTACTGACTGAGCGTGTCTCTGTCTCTGTCCCGTAATGACTGAGCGTGTCTCTGTCCCGTACTGACTGAGCGTGTCTCTGTCTCTGTCCCGTACTGACTGAGCGTGTCTCTGTCCCGTACTGACTGAGCGTGTCTCTGTCCCGTACTGACTGAGCGTGTCTCTGTCTCTGTCCCGTACTGACTGAGCGTGTCTCTGTCCCGTACTGACTGAGCATGTCTCTGTCTCTGTCCCGTACTGACTGAGCGTGTCTCTGTCTCTGTCCCGTACTGACTGAGCGTGTCTCTGTCCCGTACTGACTGAGCGTGTCTCTGTCTCTGTCCCGTACTGACTGAGCGTGTCTCTGTCTCTGTCCCGTACTGACTGAGCGTGTCTCTGTCCCGTACTGACTGAGCGTGTCTCTGTCCCGTACTGACTGAGCGTGTCTCTGTCCCGTACTGACTGAGCGTGTCTCTGTCTCTGTCCCGTACTGACTGAGCGTGTCTCTGTCTCTGTCCCGTACTGACTGAGCGTGTCTCTGTCCCGTACTGACTGAGCGTGTCTCTGTCCCGTACTGACTGAGCGTGTCTCTGTCCCGTACTGACTGAGCGTGTCTCTGTCCCGCACTGACTGAGCGTGTCTCTGTCTCTGTCCCGTACTGACTGAGCGTGTCTCTGTCCCCGCACTGACTGAGCGTGTCTCTGTCTCTGTCCCGTACTGACTGAGCGTGTCTCTGTCTCTGTCCCGTACTGACTGAGCGTGTCTCTGTCCCCGTACTGACAGAGCGTGTCTCCGTCTCTGTCCCGTACTGACTGAGCGTGTCTCTGTCTCTGTCCCGTACTGACTGAGCGTGTCTCTGTCCAGTACTGACTGAGCGTGTCTCTGTCCCGTACTGACTGAGCGTGTCTCTGTCCCGTACTGACTGAGCGTGTCTCTGTCCCGTAGTGACTGAGCGTGTCTCTGTCTCTGTCCCGTACTGACTGAGCGTGTCTCTGTCTCTGTCCCGTACTGACTGAGCGTGTCTCTGTCCCGTACTGACTGAGCGTGTCTCTGTCTCTGTCCCGTACTGACTGAGCGTGTCTCTGTCCCGTACTGACTGAGCGTGTCTCTGTCTCTGTCCCGTACTGACTGAGCGTGTCTCTGTCTCTGTCCCGTACTGACTGAGCATGTCTCTGTCTCTGTCCCGTACTGACTGAGCGTGTCTCTGTCCCGTACTGACTGAGCGTGTCTCTGTCCCGTACTGACTGAGCGTGTCTCTGTCTCTGTCCCGTACTGACTGAGCGTGTCTCTGTCCCGTACTGACTGAGCGTGTCTCTGTCTCTGTCCCGTACTGACTGAGCGTGTCTCTGTCTCTGTCCCGTACTGACTGAGCGTGTCTCTGTCTCTGTCCCGTACTGACTGAGCATGTCTCTGTCTCTGTCCCGTACTGACTGAGCGTGTCTCTGCCCCGTACTGACTGAGCGTGTCTCTGTCTCTGTCCCGTACTGACTGAGCGTGTCTCTGTCCCGTACTGACTGAGCGTGTCTCTGTCTCTGTCCCGTACTGACTGAGCGTGTCTCTGTCCCGTACTGACTGAGCGTGTCTCTGTCCCGTACTGACTGAGCGTGTCTCTGTCCCGCACTGACTGAGCGTGTCTCTGTCTCTGTCCCGTACTGACTGAGCGTGTCTCTGTCTCTGTCCCGTACTGACTGAGCGTGTCTCTGTCCCGTACTGACTGAGCGTGTCTCTGTCTCTGTCCCGTACTGACTGAGCGTGTCTCTGTCTCTGTCCCGTACTGACTGAGCGTGTCTCTGTCCCGTACTGACTGAGCGTGTCTCTGTCCTGTACTGACTGAGCGTGTCTCTGTCTCTGTCCAGTACTGACTGAGCGTGTCTCTGTCCCGTACTGACTGAGCGTGTCTCTGTCTCTGTCCCGTACTGACTGAGCGTGTCTCTGTCTCTGTCCCGTACTGACTGAGCGTGTCTCTGTCCCGTACTGACTGAGCGTGTCTCTGCCCCGTACTGACTGAGCGTGTCTCTGTCTCTGTCCCGTACTGACTGAGCGTGTCTCTGTCCCGTACTGACTGAACGTGTCTCTGTCTCTGTCCCGTACTGACTGAGCGTGTCTCTGTCCCGTACTGACTGAGCGTGTCTCTGTCCCGTACTGACTGAGCGTGTCTCTGTCTCTGTCCCGTACTGACTGAGCGTGTCTCTGTCTCTGTCCCGTACTGACTGAGCGTGTCTCTGTCTCTGTCCCGTACTGACTGAGCGTGTCTCTGTCTCTGTCCCGTACTGACTGAGCGTGTCTCTGTCTCTGTCCCGTACTGACTGAGCGTGTCTCTGTCTCTGTCCCGTACTGACTGAGCGTGTCTCTGCCCCGTACTGACTGAGCGTGTCTCTGTCTCTGTCCCGTACTGACTGAGCGTGTCTCTGTCCCGTACTGACTGAGCGTGTCTCTGTCCCGTACTGACTGAGCGTGTCTCTGTCCCGTACTGACTGAGCGTGTCTCTGTCCCGTACTGACTGAGCGTGTCTCTGTCCCGTACTGACTGAGCGTGTCTCTGTCCCGTACTGACTGAGCGTGTCTCTGTCTCTGTCCCGTACTGACTGAGCGTGTCTCTGTCTCTGTCCCGTACTGACTGAGCGTGTCTCTGTCTCTGTCCCGTACTGACTGAGCGTGTCTCTGTCTCTGTCCCGTACTGACTGAGCGTGTCTCTGTCCCGTACTGACTGAGCGTGTCTCTGTCCCGTACTGACTGAGCGTGTCTCTGTCCCGTACTGACTGAGCGTGTCTCTGTCTCTGTCCCGTACTGACTGAGCGTGTCTCTGTCCCGTACTGACTGAGCGTGTCTCTGTCACTGTCCCCGTACTGACTGAGCGTGTCTCTGTCTCTGTCCCGTACTGACTGAGCGTGTCTCTGTCTCTGTCCCGTACTGACTGAGCGTGTCTCTGTCTCTGTCCCGTACTGACTGAGCGTGTCTCTGTCTCTGTCCCGTACTGACTGAGCGTGTCTCTGTCCCGTACTGACTGAGCGTGTCTCTGTCCCGTACTGACTGAGCGTGTCTCTGTCCCGTACTGACTGAGCGTGTCTCTGTCTCTGTCCCGTACTGACTGAGCGTGTCTCTGTCTCTGTCCCGTACTGACTGAGCGTGTCTCTGTCCCGTACTGACTGAGCGTGTCTCTGTCCCGTACTGACTGAGCGTGTCTCTGTCTCTGTCCCGTACTGACTGAGCGTGTCTCTGTCTCTATCCCGTACTGACTGAGCGTGTCTCTGTCCCGTACTGACTGAGCGTGTCTCTGTCTCTGTCCCGTACTGACTGAGCGTGTCTCTGTCCCTGTCCCGTACTGACTGAGCGTGTCTCTGTCCCTGTCCCGTACTGACTGAGCGTGTCTCTGTCCCGTACTGACTGAGCGTGTCTCTGTCCCGCACTGACTGAGCGTGTCTCTGTCTCTGTCCCGTACTGACTGAGCGTGTCTCTGTCCCCGCACTGACTGAGCGTGTCTCTGTCTCTGTCCCGTACTGACTGAGCGTGTCTCTGTCCCCGTACTGACTGAGCGTGTCTCTGTCTCTGTCCCGTACTGACTGAGCGTGTCTCTGTCTCTGTCCCGTACTGACTGAGCGTGTCTCTGTCCCCGTACTGACAGAGCGTGTCTCTGTCTCTGTCCCGTACTGACTGAGCGTGTCTCTGTCTCTGTCCCGTACTGACTGAGCGTGTCTCTGTCCAGTACTGGCTGAGCGTGTCTCTGTCCCGTACTGACTGAGCGTGTCTCTGTCCCGTACTGACTGAGCGTGTCTCTGTCCCGTACTGACTGAGCGTGTCTCTGTCTCTGTCCCGTACTGACTGAGCGTGTCTCTGTCCCGTACTGACTGAGCGTGTCTCTGTCCCGTACTGACTGAGCGTGTCTCTGTCTCTGTCCCGTACTGACTGAGCGTGTCTCTGTCCCGTACTGACTGAGCGTGTCTCTGTCTCTGTCCCGTACTGACTGAGCGTGTCTCTGTCTCTGTCCCGTACTGACTGAGCGTGTCTCTGTCTCTGTCCCGTACTGACTGAGCATGTCTCTGTCCCTGTCCCGTACTGACTGAGCGTGTCTCTGTCCCGTACTGACTGAGCGTGTCTCTGTCCCGTACTGACTGAGCGTGTCTCTGTCTCTGTCCCGTACTGACTGAGCGTGTCTCTGTCCCGTACTGACTGAGCGTGTCTCTGTCCCGTACTGACTGAGCGTGTCTCTGTCTCTGTCCCGTACTGACTGAGCGTGTCTCTGTCTCTGTCCCGTACTGACTGAGCATGTCTCTGTCTCTGTCCCGTACTGACTGAGCGTGTCTCTGTCCCGTACTGACTGAGCGTGTCTCTGTCTCTGTCCCGTACTGACTGAGCGTGTCTCTGTCTCTGTCCCGTACTGACTGAGCGTGTCTCTGTCTCTGTCCCGTACTGACTGAGCGTGTCTCTGTCTCTGTCCCGTACTGACTGAGTGTGTCTCTGTCTCTGTCCCGTACTGACTGAGCGTGTCTCTGTCTCTGTCCCGTACTGACTGAGCGTGTCTCTGCCCCGTACTGACTGAGCGTGTCTCTGTCTCTGTCCCGTACTGACTGAGCGTGTCTCTGTCCCGTACTGACTGAGCGTGTCTCTGTCTCTGTCCCGTACTGACTGAGCGTGTCTCTGTCCCGTACTGACTGAGCGTGTCTCTGTCCCGTACTGACTGAGCGTGTCTCTGTCTCTGTCCCGTACTGACTGAGCGTGTCTCTGTCTCTGTCCCGTACTGACTGAGCGTGTCTCTGTCCCGTACTGACTGAGCGTGTCTCTGTCCCGTACTGACTGAGCGTGTCTCTTTCCCGTACTGACTGAGCGTGTCTCTGTCTCTGTCCCGTACTGACTGAGCGTGTCTCTGTCCCGTACTGACTGAGCGTGTCTCTGTCACTGTCCCGTACTGACTGAGCGTGTCTCTGTCCCGTACTGACTGAGCGTGTCTCTGTCTCTGTCCCGTACTGACTGAGCGTGTCTCTGTCTCTGTCCCGTACTGACTGAGCGTGTCTCTGTCCCGTACTGACTGAGCGTGTCTCTGTCCCGTACTGACTGAGCGTGTCTCTGTCTCTGTCCCGTACTGACTGAGCGTGTCTCTGTCTCTATCCCGTACTGACTGAGCGTGTCTCTGTCCCGTACTGACTGAGCGTGTCTCTGTCTCTGTCCCGTACTGACTGAGCGTGTCTCTGTCCCTGTCCCGTACTGACTGAGCGTGTCTCTGTCTCTGTCCCGTACTGACTGAGCGTGTCTCTGTCCCGTACTGACTGAGCGTGTCTCTGTCTCTGTCCCGTACTGACTGAGCGTTTCTCTGTCTCTGTCCCGTACTGACTGAGCGTGTCTCTGTCCCGTACTGACTGAGCGTGTCTCTGTCCCGTACTGACTGAGCGTGTCTCTGTCTCTGTCCCGTACTGACTGAGCGTGTCTCTGTCTCTGTCCCGTACTGACTGAGCGTGTCTCTGTCCCGTACTGACTGAGCGTGTCTCTGTCCCGTACTGACTGAGCGTGTCACTGTCTCTGTCCCGCACTGACTGAGCGTGTCTCTGTCTCTGTCCCGTACTGACTGAGCATGTCTCTGTCCCGTACTGACTGAGCGTGTCTCTGTCCCGTACTGACTGAGCGTGTCTCTGTCCCGTACTGACTGAGCGTGTCTCTGTCCCGTACTGACTGAGCGTGTCTCTGTCTCTGTCCCGTACTGACTGAGCGTGTCTCTGTCCCGTACTGACTGAGCGTGTCTCTGTCTCTGTCCCGTACTGACTGAGCGTGTCTCTGTCCCTGTCCCGTACTGACTGAGCGTGTCTCTGTCTCTGTCCCGTACTGACTGAGCGTGTCTCTGTCTCTGTCCCGTACTGACTGAGCGTGTCTCTGTCTCTGTCCCGTACTGACTGACCGTGTCTCTGTCTCTGTCCCGTACTGACTGAGCGTGTCTCTGTCTCTGTCCCGTACTGACTGAGCGTGTCTCTGTCTCTGTCCCGTACTGACTGAGCGTGTCTCTGTCTCTGTCCCGTACTGACTGAGCGTGTCTCTGTCCCGTACTGACTGAGCGTGTCTCTGTCTCTGTCCCATACTGACTGAGCGTGTCTCTGTCTCTGTCCCGTACTGACTGAGCGTGTCTCTGTCTCTGTCCCGTACTGACTGAGCGTGTCTCTGTCTCTGTCCCGTACTGACTGAGCGTGTCTCTGTCTCTGTCCCGTACTGACTGAGCGTGTCTCTGTCTCTGTCCCGTACTGACTGAGCGTGTCTCTGTCTCTGTCCCGTACTGACTGAGCGTGTCTCTGTCTCTGTCCCGTACTAACTGAGCGTGTCTCTGTCCCGTACTGACTGAGCGTGTCTCTGTCCCGTACTGACTGAGCGTGTCTCTGCCTCTGTCCCGTACTGACTGAGCGTGTCTCTGTCTCTGTCCCGTACTGACTGAGCGTGTCTCTGTCCCGTACTGACTGAGCGTGTCTCTGTCCCGTACTGACTGAGCGTGTCACTGTCTCTGTCCCGCACTGACTGAGCGTGTCTCTGTCTCTGTCCCGTACTGACTGAGCATGTCTCTGTCCCGTACTGACTGAGCGTGTCTCTGTCCCGTACTGACTGAGCGTGTCTCTGTCCCGTACTGACTGAGCGTGTCTCTGTCCCGTACTGACTGAGCGTGTCTCTGTCTCTGTCCCGTACTGACTGAGCGTGTCTCTGTCCCGTACTGACTGAGCGTGTCTCTGTCCCGTACTGACTTAGCGTGTCTCTGTCTCTGTCCCGTACTGACTGAGCGTGTCTCTGTCCCGTACTGACTGAGCGTGTCCAATTCTGGTGTTCAATTCTGGTCGCCACACTACCAGAAGGATGTGGAGGCTTTAGAGAGGGTGCAGAAGAGATTTACCAGAATGTTGCCTGGTATGGAGGGCATAAGCTATGAGGAGCGATTGAATAAACTCGGTTTGTTCTCACTGGAACGAAGGAGGTTGAGGGGCGACCTGATAGAGGTATACAAAATTATGAGGGGCATCGACAGAGTGGATAGTCAGAGGCTTTTCCCCAGGGTAGAGGGGTCAATTACTAGGGGGCATAGGTTTAAGGTGAGAGGGGCAAAGTTTAGAGTAGATGTACGAGGCAAGTTTTTTACGCAGAGGGTAGTGGGTGCCTGGAACTCACTACCGGAGGAGGTAGTGGAGGCAGGGACGATAGGGACATTTAAGGGGCATCTTGAGAAATATATGAATAGGATGGGAATAGAAGGATACGGACCCAGGAAGTGTAGAAGATTGTAGTTTAGTCGGGCAGTATGGTCGGCACGGGCTTGGAGGGCCGAAGGGCCTGTTCCTGTGCTGTACATTTCTTTGTTCTTTGTTTGTTCTTTGTCTCTGTCCCGTACTGACTGAGCGTGTCTCTGTCTCTGTCCCGTACTGACTGAGCGTGTCTCTGTCTCTGTCCCCGTACTGACTGAGCGTGTCTCTGTCTCTGTCCCGTACTGACTGAGCGTGTCTCTGTCCCGTACTGACTGAGCGTGTCTCTGTCTCTGTCCCGTACTGACTGAGCGTGTCCCTGTCTCTGTCCCGTACTGACTGAGCGTGTCACTGTCTCTGTCCCGCACTGACTGAGCGTGTCTCTGTCTCTGTCCCGTACTGACTGAGCATGTCTCTGTCCCGTACTGACGGAGCGTGTCTCTGTCCCGTACTGACTGAGCGTGTCTCTGTCCCGTACTGACTGAGCGTGTCTCTGTCCCGTACTGACTGAGCGTGTCTCTGTCTCTGTCCCGTACTGACTGAGCGTGTCTCTGTCCCCGTACTGACTGAGCGTGTCTCTGTCTCTGTCCCGTACTGACTGAGCGTGTCTCTGTCCCGTACTGACTGAGCGTGTCTCTGTCTCTGTCCCGTACTGACTGAGCGTGTCTCTGTCCCGTCCTGACTGAGCGTGTCTCTGTCCCGTACTGACTGAGCGTGTCTCTGTCTCTGTCCCGTACTGACTGAGGGTGTCTCTGTCTCTGTCCCGTACTGACTGAGCGTGTCTCTGTCTCTGTCCCGTACTGACTGAGCGTGTCTCTGTCCCGTACTGACTGAGCGTGTCTCTGTCCCGTACTGACTGAGCGTGTCTCTGTCTCTGTCCCGTACTGACTGAGCGTGTCTCTGTCTCTGTCCCGTACTGACTGAGCGTGTCTCTGTCCCGTACTGACTGAGCGTGTCTCTGTCCCGTACTGACTGAGCGTGTCTCTGTCCCGTACTGACTGAGCGTGTCTCTGTCCCGTACTGACTGAGCGTGTCTCTGTCCCGTACTGACTGAGCGTGTCTCTGTCCCGTACTGACTGAGCGTGTCTCTGTCCCGCACTGACTGAGCGTGTCTCTGTCCCGTACTGACTGAGCGTGTCTCTGTCCCGTACTGACTGAGCGTGTCTCTGTCTCTGTCCCGTACTGACTGAGCGTGTCTCTGTCTCTGTCCCGTACTGACTGAGCGTGTCTCTGTCTCTGTCCCGTACTGACTGAGCGTGTCTCTGTCTCTGTCCCGTACTGACTGAGCGTGTCTCTGTCTCTGTCCCGTACTGACTGAGCGTGTCTCTGTCTCTGTCCCGTACTGACTGAGCGTGTCTCTGTCCCGTACTGACTAAGCGTGTCTCTGTCTCTGTCCCGTACTGACTGAGCGTGTCTCTGTCTCTGTCCCGCACTGACTGAGCGTGTCTCTGTCTCTGTCCCGTACTGACTGAGCGTGTCTCTGTCTCTGTCCCGTACTGACTGAGCGTGTCTCTGTCTCTGTCCCGTACTGACTGAGCGTGTCTCTGTCCCGTACTGACTGAGCGTGTCTCTGTCTCTGTCCCGTACTGACTGAGCGTGTCTCTGTCTCTGTCCCGTACTGACTGAGCGTGTCTCTGTCTCTGTCCCGTACTGACTGAGCGTGTCTCTGTCTCTGTCCCGTACTGACTGAGCGTGTCTCTGTCTCTGTCCCGTACTGACTGAGCGTGTCTCTGTCTCTGTCCCGTACTGACTGAGCGTGTCTCTGTCTCTGTCCCGTACTGACTGAGCGTGTCTCTGTCTCAGTCCCGTACTGACTAAGCGTGTCTCTGTCTCTGTCCCGTACTGACTGAGCGTGTCTCTGTCTCTGTCCCGTACTGACTGAGCGTGTCTCTGTCTCTGTCCCGTACTGACTGAGCGTGTCTCTGTCTCTGTCCCGTACTGACTGAGCGTGTCTCTGTCTCTGTCCCGTACTGACTGAGCATGTCTCTGTCTCTGTCCCGTACTGACTGAGCGTGTCTCTGTCTCTGTCCCGTACTGACTGAGCGCGTCTGTGTCCCGTACTGACTGAGCGTGTCTCTGTCTCTGTCCCGTACTGACTGAGCGTGTCTCTGTCCCGTACTGACTGAGCGTGTCTCTGTCTCTGTCCCGTACTGACTGAGCGTGTCTCTGTCCCGTACTGACTGAGCGTGTCTCTGTCCCGTACTGACTGAGCGTGTCTCTGTCTCTGTCCCGTACTGACTGAGCGTGTCTCTGTCCCGTACTGACTGAGCGTGTCTCTGTCTCTGTCCCGTACTGACTGAGCGTGTCTCTGTCCCATACTGACTGAGCGTGTCTCTGTCTCTGTCCCGTACTGACTGAGTGTGTCTCTGTCCCGTACTGACTGAGCGTGTCTCTGTCTCTGTCCCGTACTGACTGAGCGTGTCTCTGTCTCTGTCCCGTACTGACTGAGCGTGTCTCTGTCCCGTACTGACTGAGCGTGTCTCTGTCCCGTACTGACTGAGCGTGTCTCTGTCCCGTACTGACTGAGCGTGTCTCTGTCTCTGTCCCGTACTGACTGAGCGTGTCTCTGTCTCTGTCCCGTACTGACTGAGCGCGTCTCTGTCCCGTACTGACTGAGCGTGTCTCTGTCCCGTACTGACTGAGCGTGTCTCTGTCCCGTACTGACTGAGCGTGTCTCTGTCTCTGTCCCGTACTGACTGAGCGTGTCTCTGTCCCGTACTGACTGAGCGTGTCTCTGTCTCTGTCCCGTACTGACTGAGCGTGTCTCTGTCTCTGTCCCGTACTGACTGAGCGTGTCTCTGTCTCTGTCCCGTACTGACTGAGCGTGTCTCTGTCCCGTACTGACTGAGCGTGTCTCTGTCCCGTACTGACTGAGCGTTTCTCTGTCTCTGTCCCGTACTGACTGAGCGTGTCTCTGTCCCGTACTGACTGAGCGTGTCTCTGTCTCTGTCCCGTACTGACTGAGCGTGTCTCTGTCCCGTACTGACTGAGCGTGTCTCTGTCTCTGTCCCGTACTGACTGAGCGTGTCTCTGTCCCGTACTGACTGAGCGTGTCTCTGTCCCGTACTGACTGAGCGTGTCTCTGTCTCTGTCCCGTACTGACTGAGCGTGTCTCTGTCCCGTACTGACTGAGCGTGTCTCTGTCTCTGTCCCGTACTGACTGAGCGTGTCTCTGTCTCTGTCCCGTACTGACTGAGCGTGTCTCTGTCTCTGTCCCGTACTGACTGAGCGTGTCTCTGTCTCTGTCCCGTACTGACTGAGCGTGTCTCTGTCTCTGTCCCGTACTGACTGAGCGTGTCTCAGTCCCGTACTGACTGAGCGTGTCTCTGTCCCGTACTGACTGAGCGTGTCTCTGTCCCGTACTGACTGAGCGTGTCTCTGTCTCTGTCCCCGTACTGACTGAGCGTGTCTCTGTCCCATACTGACTGAGCGTGTCTCTGTCTCTGTCCCGTACTGACTGAGCGCGTCTCTGTCCCGTACTGACTGAGCGTGTCTCTGTCCCGTACTGACTGAGCGTGTCTCTGTCCCGTACTGACTGAGCGTGTCTCTGTCTCTGCCCCGTACTGACTGAGCGTGTCTCTGTCTCTGTCCCGTACTGACTGAGCGTGTCTCTGTCTCTGTCCCGTACTGACTGAGCGTGTCTCTGTCCCGTACTGACTGAGCGTGTCTCTGTCTCTGTCCCGTACTGACTGAGCGTGTCTCTGTCTCTGTCCCGTACTGACTGAGCGTGTCTCTGTCCCGTACTGACTAAGCGTGTCTCTGTCTCTGTCCCGTACTGACTGAGCGTGTCTCTGTCTCTGTCCCGCACTGACTGAGCGTGTCTCTGTCTCTGTCCCGTACTGACTGAGCGTGTCTCTGTCTCTGTCCCGTACTGACTGAGCGTGTCTCTGTCTCTGTCCCGTACTGACTGAGCGTGTCTCTGTCCCGTACTGACTGAGCGTGTCTCTGTCTCTGTCCCGTACTGACTGAGCGTGTCTCTGTCTCTGTCCCGTACTGACTGAGCGTGTCTCTGTCTCTGTCCCGTACTGACTGAGCGTGTCTCTGTCTCTGTCCCGTACTGACTGAGCGTGTCTCTGTCTCTGTCCCGTACTGACTGAGCGTGTCTCTGTCTCTGTCCCGTACTGACTGAGCGTGTCTCTGTCTCTGTCCCGTACTGACTGAGCGTGTCTCTGTCTCTGTCCCGTACTGACTGAGCGTGTCTCTGTCTCTGTCCCGTACTGACTGAGCGTGTCTCTGTCTCTGTCCCGTACTGACTGAGCGTGTCTCTGTCTCTGTCCCGTACTGACTGAGCGTGTCTCTGTCTCTGTCCCGTACTGACTGAGCATGTCTCTGTCTCTGTCCCGTACTGACTGAGCGTGTCTCTGTCTCTGTCCCGTACTGACTGAGCGCGTCTGTGTCCCGTACTGACTGAGCGTGTCTCTGTCTCTGTCCCGTACTGACTGAGCGTGTCTCTGTCCCGTACTGACTGAGCGTGTCTCTGTCTCTGTCCCGTACTGACTGAGCGTGTCTCTGTCCCGTACTGACTGAGCGTGTCTCTGTCCCGTACTGACTGAGCGTGTCTCTGTCTCTGTCCCGTACTGACTGAGCGTGTCTCTGTCCCGTACTGACTGAGCGTGTCTCTGTCTCTGTCCCGTACTGACTGAGCGTGTCTCTGTCCCATACTGACTGAGCGTGTCTCTGTCTCTGTCCCGTACTGACTGAGTGTGTCTCTGTCCCGTACTGACTGAGCGTGTCTCTGTCTCTGTCCCGTACTGACTGAGCGTGTCTCTGTCTCTGTCCCGTACTGACTGAGCGTGTCTCTGTCCCGTACTGACTGAGCGTGTCTCTGTCCCGTACTGACTGAGCGTGTCTCTGTCCCGTACTGACTGAGCGTGTCTCTGTCTCTGTCCCGTACTGACTGAGCGTGTCTCTGTCTCTGTCCCGTACTGACTGAGCGCGTCTCTGTCCCGTACTGACTGAGCGTGTCTCTGTCCCGTACTGACTGAGCGTGTCTCTGTCCCGTACTGACTGAGCGTGTCTCTGTCTCTGTCCCGTACTGACTGAGCGTGTCTCTGTCCCGTACTGACTGAGCGTGTCTCTGTCTCTGTCCCGTACTGACTGAGCGTGTCTCTGTCTCTGTCCCGTACTGACTGAGCGTGTCTCTGTCTCTGTCCCGTACTGACTGAGCGTGTCTCTGTCCCGTACTGACTGAGCGTGTCTCTGTCCCGTACTGACTGAGCGTTTCTCTGTCTCTGTCCCGTACTGACTGAGCGTGTCTCTGTCCCGTACTGACTGAGCGTGTCTCTGTCCCGTACTGACTGAGCGTGTCTCTGTCTCTGTCCCGTACTGACTGAGCGTGTCTCTGTCCCGTACTGACTGAGCGTGTCTCTGTCCCGTACTGACTGAGCGTGTCTCTGTCTCTGTCCCGTACTGACTGAGCGTGTCTCTGTCCCGTACTGACTGAGCGTGTCTCTGTCTCTGTCCCGTACTGACTGAGCGTGTCTCTGTCTCTGTCCCGTACTGACTGAGCGTGTCTCTGTCTCTGTCCCGTACTGACTGAGCGTGTCTCTGTCTCTGTCCCGTACTGACTGAGCGTGTCTCTGTCTCTGTCCCGTACTGACTGAGCGTGTCTCTGTCCCGTACTGACTGAGCGTGTCTCTGTCCCGTACTGACTGAGCGTGTCTCTGTCCCGTACTGACTGAGCGTGTCTCTGTCTCTGTCCCCGTACTGACTGAGCGTGTCTCTGTCCCATACTGACTGAGCGTGTCTCTGTCTCTGTCCCGTACTGACTGAGCGCGTCTCTGTCCCGTACTGACTGAGCGTGTCTCTGTCCCGTACTGACTGAGCGTGTCTCTGTCCCGTACTGACTGAGCGTGTCTCTGTCTCTGCCCCGTACTGACTGAGCGTGTCTCTGTCTCTGTCCCGTACTGACTGAGCGTGTCTCTGTCTCTGTCCCGTACTGACTGAGCGTGTCTCTGTCCCGTACTGACTGAGCGTGTCTCTGTCTCTGTCCCGTACTGACTGAGCGTGTCTCTGTCCCGTACTGACTGAGCGTGTCTCTGTCCCGTACTGACTGAGCGTGTCTCTGTCCCGTACTGACTGAGCGTGTCTCTGTCTCTGTCCCGCACTGACTGAGCGTGTCTCTGTCCCGTACTGACTGAGCGTGTCTCTGTCTCTGTCCCGTACTGACTGAGCGTGTCTCTGTCTCTGTCCCGTACTGACTGAGCGTGTCTCTGTCTCTGTCCCGTACTGACTGAGCGTGTCTCTGTCTCTGTCCCGTACTGACTGAGCGTGTCTCTGTCTCTGTCCCGTACTGACTGAGCGTGTCTCTGTCCCGTACTGACTGAGCGTGTCTCTGTCCCGTACTGACTGAGCGTGTCTCTGTCCCGTACTGACTGAGCGTGTCTCTGTCCCGTACTGACTGAGCGTGTCTCTGTCCCGTACTGACTGAGCGTGTCTCTGTCCCGTACTGACTGAGCGTGTCTCTGTCCCGTACTGACTGAGCGTGTCTCTGTCTCTGTCCCGTACTGACTGAGCGTGTCTCTGTCCCGTACTGACTGAGCGTGTCTCTGTCTCTGTCCCGTACTGACTGAGCGTGTCTCTGTCCCGTACTGACTGAGCGTGTCTCTGTCTCTGTCCCGTACTGACTGAGCGTGTCTCAGTCTCTGTCCCGTACTGACTGAGCGTGTCTCTGTCTCTGTCCCGTACTGACTGAGCGTGTCTCTGTCCCGTACTGACTGAGCGTGTCTCTGTCTCTGCTCCGTACTGACTGAGCGTGTCTCTGTCTCTGTCCCGCACTGACTGAGCGTGTCTCTGTCTCTGTCCCGCACTGACTGAGCGTGTCTCTGTCTCTGTCCCGTACTGACTGAGCATGTCTCTGTCCCGTACTGACGGAGCGTGTCTCTGTCCCGTACTGACGGAGCGTGTCTCTGTCCCATACTGACTGAGCGTGTCTCTGTCCCGTACTGACTGAGCGTGTCTCTGTCCCGTACTGACTGAGCGTGTCTCTGTCCCGTACTGACTGAGCGTGTCTCTGTCTCTGTCCCGTACTGACTGAGCGTGTCTCTGTCCCGTACTGACTGAGCGTGTCTCTGTCTCTGTCCCGTACTGACTGAGCGTGTCACTGTCTCTGTCCCGCACTGACTGAGCGTGTCTCTGTCTCTGTCCCGTACTGACTGAGCATGTCTCTGTCCCGTACTGACGGAGCGTGTCTCTGTCCCGTACTGACTGAGCGTGTCTCTGTCCCGTACTGACTGAGCGTGTCTCTGTCCCGTACTGACTGAGCGTGTCTCTGTCCCGTACTGACTGAGCGTGTCTCTGTCTCTGTCCCGTACTGACTGAGCGTGTCTCTGTCTCTGTCCCGTACTGACTGAGCGTGTCTCTGTCCCGTACTGACTGAGCGTGTCTCTGTCTCTGTCCCGTACTGACTGAGCGTGTCTCTGTCTCTGTCCCGTACTGACTGAGCGTGTCTCTGTCTCTGTCCCGTACTGACTGAGCGTGTCTCTGTCTCTGTCCCGTACTGACTGAGCGTGTCTCTGTCTCTGTCCCGTACTGACTGAGCGTGTCTCTGTCCCGTACTGACTGAGCGTGTCTCTGTCTCTGTCCCGTACTGACTGAGCGTGTCTCTGTCTCTGTCCCGTGCTGACTGAGCGTGTCTCTGTCTCTGTCCCGTACTGACTGAGCGTGTCTCTGTCTCTGTCCCGTACTGACTGAGCGTGTCTCTGTCTCTGTCCCGTACTGACTGAGCGTGTCTCTGTCTCTGTCCCGTACTGACTGAGCGTGTCTCTGTCTCTGTCCCATACTGACTGAGCGTGTCTCTGTCTCTGTCCCGTACTGACTGAGCGTGTCTCTGTCTCTGTCCCGTACTGACTGAGCGTGTCTCTGTCTCTGTCCCGTACTGACTGAGCGTGTCTCTGTCCCGTACTGACTGAGCGTGTCTCTGTCCCGTACTGACTGAGCGTGTCTCTGTCCCGTACTGACTGAGCGTGTCTCTGTCTCTGTCCCGTACTGACTGAGCGTGTCTCTGTCTCTGTCCCGTACTGACTGAGCATGTCTCTGTCCCGTACTGACTGAGCGTGTCTCTGTCCCGTACTGACTGAGCGTGTCTCTGTCCCGTACTGACTGAGCGTGTCTCTGTCCCGTACTGACTGAGCGTGTCTCTGTCCCGTACTGACTGAGCGTGTCTCTGTCCCGTACTGACTGAGCGTGTCTCTGTCCCGCACTGACTGAGCGTGTCTCTGTCTCTGTCCCGTACTGACTGAGCGTGTCTCTGTCTCTGTCCCGTACTGACTGAGCGTGTCTCTGTCTCTGTCCCATACTGACTGAGCGTGTCTCTGTCCCGTACTGACTGAGCGTGTCTCTGTCCCGTACTGACTGAGCGTGTCTCTGTCTCTGTCCCGTACTGACTGAGCGTGTCTCTGTCTCTGTCCCGTACTGACTGAGCGTGTCTCTGTCCCGTACTGACTGAGCGTGTCTCTGTCCCGTACTGACTGAGCGTGTCTCTGTCTCTGTCCCGTACTGACTGAGCGTGTCTCTGTCCCGTACTGACTGAGCGTGTCTCTGTCTCTGTCCCGTACTGACTGAGCGTGTCTCTGTCTCTGTCCCGTACTGACTGAGCGCGTCTCTGTCCCGTACTGACTGAGCGTGTCTCTGTCCTGTAATGACTGAGCGTGTCTCTGTCCCGTACTGACTGAGCGTGTCTCTGTCTCTGTCCCGTACTGACTGAGCGTGTCTCTGTCTCTGTCCCGTACTGACTGAGCGTGTCTCTGTCTCTGTCCCGTACTGACTGAGCGTGTCTCAGTCCCGTACTGACTGAGCGTGTCTCTGTCCTGTAATGACTGAGCGTGTCTCTGTCCCGTACTGACTGAGCGTGTCTCTGTCTCTGTCCCGTACTGACTGAGCGTGTCTCTGTCTCTGTCCCGTACTGACTGAGCGTGTCTCTGTCTCTGTCCCGTACTGACTGAGCGTGTCTCTATCTCTGTCCCGTACTGACTGAGCGTGTCTCTGTCTCTGTCCCGTACTGACTGAGCGTGTCTCTGTCTCTGTCCCGTACTGACTGAGCGTGTCTCTGTCTCTGTCCCGTACTGACTGAGCGTGTCTCTGTCTCTGTCCCGTACTGACTGAGCGTGTCTCTGTCCCGTACTGACTGAGCGTGTCTCTGTCTCTGTCCCGTACTGACTGAGCGTGTCTCTGTCTCTGTCCCGTACTGACTGAGCGCGTCTCTGTCCCGTACTGACTGAGCGTGTCTCTGTCTCTGTCCCGTACTGACTGAGCGTGTCTCTGTCCCGTACTGACTGAGCGTGTCTCTGTCCCGTACTGACTGAGCGTGTCTCTGTCCCGTACTGACTGAGCGTGTCTCTGTCTCTGTCCCGTACTGACTGAGCGTGTCTCTGTCCCGTACTGACTGAGCGTGTCTCTGTCCCGTACTGACTGAGCGTGTCTCTGTCTCTGTCCCGTACTGACTGAGCGTGTCTCTGTCCCGTACTGACTGAGCGTGTCTCTGTCCCGTACTGACTGAGCGTGTCTCTGTCTCTGTCCCGTACTGACTGAGCGTGTCTCTGTCTCGTACTGACTGAGAATGTCTCTGTCCCGTACTGACTGAGCGTGTCTCTGTCCCGTACTGACTGAGCGTGTCTCTGTCTCTGTCCCGTACTGACTGAGCGTGTCTCTGTCCCGTACTGACTGAGCGTGTCTCTGTCCCGTACTGACTGAGCGTGTCTCTGTCTCTGTCCCGTACTGACTGAGCGTGTCTCTGTCCCGTACTGACTGAGCGTGTCTCTGTCCCGTACTGACTGAGCGTGTCTCTGTCTCTGTCCCGTACTGACTGAGCGTGTCTCTGTCCCGTACTGACTGAGCGTGTCTCTGTCCCGTACTGACTGAGCGTGTCTCTGTCTCTGTCCCGTACTGACTGAGCGTGTCTCTGTCTCTGTCCCGTACTGACTGAGCGTGTCTCTGTCTCTGTCCCGTACTGACTGAGCGTGTCTCTGTCCCGTACTGACTGAGCGTGTCTCTGTCCCGTACTGACTGAGCGTGTCTCTGTCTCTGTCCCCGTACTGACTGAGCGTGTCTCTGTCCCATACTGACTGAGCGTGTCTCTGTCTCTGCCCCGTACTGACTGAGCGTGTCTCTGTCTCTGTCCCCGTACTGACTGAGCGTGTCTCTGTCCCATACTGACTGAGCGTGTCTCTGTCTCTGCCCCGTACTGACTGAGCGTGTCTCTGTCCCGTACTGACTGAGCGTGTCTCTGTCCCGTACTGACTGAGCGTGTCTCTGTCTCTGTCCCGTACTGACTGAGCGTGTCTCTGTCCCGTACTGACTGAGCGTGTCTCTGTCTCTGTCCCGTACTGACTGAGCGTGTCTCTGTCTCTGTCCCGTACTGACTGAGCGTGTCTCTGTCTCTGTCCCGTACTGACTGAGCGTGTCTCTGTCTCTGTCCCGTACTGACTGAGCGTGTCTCTGTCTCTGTCCCGTACTGACTGAGCGTGTCTCTGTCTCTGTCCCGTACTGACTGAGCGTGTCTCTGTCTCTGTCCCGTACTGACTGAGCGTGTCTCTGTCTCTGTCCCGTACTGACTGAGCGTGTCTCTGTCTCTGTCCCGTACTGACTGAGCGTGTCTCTGTCCCGTACTGACTGAGCGTGTCTCTGTCTCTGTCCCGTACTGACTGAGCGTGTCTCTGTCCAGTACTGACTGAGCGTGTCTCTGTCCCGTACTGACTGAGCGTGTCTCTGTCCCGTACTGACTGAGCGTGTCTCTGTCCCGTACTGACTGAGCGTGTCTCTGTCTCTGTCCCGTACTGACTGAGCGTGTCTCTGTCTCTGTCCCGTACTGACTGAGCGTGTCTCTGTCCCGTACTGACTGAGCGTGTCTCTGTCCCGTACTGACTGAGCGTGTCTCTGTCTCTGTCCCGTACTGACTGAGCGTGTCTCTGTCCCGTACTGACTGAGCGTGTCTCTGTCTCTGCCCCGTACTGACTGAGCGTGTCTCTGTCCCGTACTGACTGAGCGTGTCTCTGTCTCTGTCCCGTACTGACTGAGCGTGTCTCTGTCCCGTACTGACTGAGCGTGTCTCTGTCTCTGTCCCGTACTGACTGAGCGTGTCTCTGTCTCTGTCCCGTACTGACTGAGTGTGTCACTGTCCCGTACTGACTGAGCGTGTCTCTGTCTCTGTCCCGTACTGACTGAGCGTGTCTCTGTCCCGTACTGACTGAGCGTGTCTCTGTCTCTGTCCCGTACTGACTGAGCGTGTCTCTGTCCCGTACTGACTGAGCGTGTCTCTGTCTCTGTCCCGTACTGACTGAGCGTGTCTCTGTCTCTGTCCCGTACTGACTGAGCGTGTCTCTGTCCCGTACTGACTGAGCGTGTCTCTGTCCCGTACTGACTGAGCGTGTCTCTGTCTCTGTCCCGCACTGACTGAGCGTGTCTCTGTCTCTGTCCCGTACTGACTGAGCGTGTCTCTGTCCCGTACTGACTGAGCGTGTCTCTGTCTCTGTCCCGTACTGACTGAGCGTGTCTCTGTCTCTGTCCCGTACTGACTGAGCGTGTCTCTGTCCCGTACTGACTGAGCGTGTCTCTGTCCCGCACTGACTGAGCGTGTCTCTGTCTCTGTCCCGTACTGACTGAGCGTGTCTCTGTCCCCGTACTGACTGAGCGTGTCTCTGTCTCTGTCCCGTACTGACTGAGCGTGTCTCTGCCCCGTACTGACTGAGCGTGTCTCTGTCTCTGTCCCGTACTGACTGAGCGTGTCTCTGTCTCTGTCCCGTACTGACTGAGCGTGTCTCTGTCTCTGTCCCGTACTGACTGAGCGTGTCTCTGTCTCTGTCCCGTACTGACTGAGCGTGTCTCTGTCCCCGTACTGACTGAGCGTGTCTCTGTCCCGTACTGACTGAGCGTGTCTCTGTCTCTGCCCCGTACTGACTGAGCGTGTCTCTGTCCCGTACTGACTGAGCGTGTCTCTGTCTCTGTCCCGTACTGACTGAGCGTGTCTCTGTCCCGTACTGACTGAGCGTGTCTCTGTCTCTGTCCCGTACTGACGGAGCGTGTCTCTGTCCCGTACTGACTGAGCGTGTCTCTGCCCCGTACTGACTGAGCGTGTCTCTGTCTCTGTCCTGTACTGACTGAGCGTGTCTCTGTCTCTGTCCCGTACTGACTGAGCGTGTCTCTGTCTCTGTCCCGTACTGACTGAGCGTGTCTCTGTCTCTGTCCCGTACTGACTGAGCGTGTCTCTGTCCCGTACGGACTGAGCGTGTCTCTGTCCCGTACTGACTGAGCGTGTCTCTGTCCCGTACTGACTGAGCGTGTCTCTGTCCCGTACTGACTGAGCGTGTCTCTGTCCCGTACTGACTGAGCGTGTCTCTGTCCCGTACTGACTGAGCGTGTCTCTGTCTCTGTCCCGTACTGACTGAGCGTGTCTCTGTCCCGTACTGACTGAGCGTGTCTCTGTCTCTGTCCCGTACTGACTGAGCGTGTCTCTGTCCCGTACTGACTGAGCGTGTCTCTGTCTCTGTCCCGTACTGACTGAGCGTGTCTCAGTCTCTGTCCCGTACTGACTGAGCGTGTCTCTGTCT
Organism: Scyliorhinus torazame; assembly: GCF_047496885.1. NCBI lineage: Eukaryota > Metazoa > Chordata > Chondrichthyes > Carcharhiniformes > Scyliorhinidae > Scyliorhinus > Scyliorhinus torazame. The sequence goes on from NW_027308480.1 coordinate 25,051, forward strand.
CTGTCCCGTACTGACTGAGCGTGTCTCTGTCCCGTACTGACTGAGCGTGTCTCTGTCTCTGCTCCGTACTGACTGAGCGTGTCTCTGTCTCTGTCCCGCACTGACTGAGCGTGTCTCTGTCTCTGTCCCGTACTGACTGAGCATGTCTCTGTCCCGTACTGACGGAGCGTGTCTCTGTCCCGTACTGACGGAGCGTGTCTCTGTCCCATACTGACTGAGCGTGTCTCTGTCCCGTACTGACTGAGCGTGTCTCTGTCCCGTACTGACTGAGCGTGTCTCTGTCCCGTACTGACTGAGCGTGTCTCTGTCCCGTACTGACTGAGCGTGTCTCTGTCCCGTACTGACTGAGCGTGTCTCTGTCTCTGTCCCGTACTGACTGAGCGTGTCACTGTCTCTGTCCCGCACTGACTGAGCGTGTCTCTGTCTCTGTCCCGTACTGACTGAGCATGTCTCTGTCCCGTACTGACGGAGCGTGTCTCTGTCCCGTACTGACTGAGCGTGTCTCTGTCCCGTACTGACTGAGCGTGTCTCTGTCCCGTACTGACTGAGCGTGTCTCTGTCCCGTACTGACTGAGCGTGTCTCTGTCTCTGTCCCGTACTGACTGAGCGTGTCTCTGTCTCTGTCCCGTACTGACTGAGCGTGTCTCTGTCCCGTACTGACTGAGCGTGTCTCTGTCTCTGTCCCGTACTGACTGAGCGTGTCTCTGTCTCTGTCCCGTACTGACTGAGCGTGTCTCTGTCCCGTACTGACTGAGCGTGTCTCTGTCTCTGTCCCGTACTGACTGAGCGTGTCTCTGTCCCGTACTGACTGAGCGTGTCTCTGTCTCTGTCCCGTACTGACTGAGCGTGTCTCTGTCTCTGTCCCGTACTGACTGAGCGTGTCTCTGTCTCTGTCCCGTACTGACTGAGCGTGTCTCTGTCCCGTACTGACTGAGCGTGTCTCTGTCCCGTACTGACTGAGCGTGTCTCTGTCTCTGTCCCGTACTGACTGAGCGTGTCTCTGTCTCTGTCCCGTACTGACTGAGCATGTCTCTGTCCCGTACTGACTGAGCGTGTCTCTGTCCCGTACTGACTGAGCGTGTCTCTGTCCCGTACTGACTGAGCGTGTCTCTGTCCCGTACTGACTGAGCGTGTCTCTGTCCCGTACTGACTGAGCGTGTCTCTGTCCCGTACTGACTGAGCGTGTCTCTGTCCCATACTGACTGAGCGTGTCTCTGTCCCGCACTGACTGAGCGTGTCTCTGTCTCTGTCCCGTACTGACTGAGCGTGTCTCTGTCTCTGTCCCGTACTGACTGAGCGTGTCTCTGTCTCTGTCCCATACTGACTGAGCGTGTCTCTGTCCCGTACTGACTGAGCGTGTCTCTGTCCCGTACTGACTGAGCGTGTCTCTGTCTCTGTCCCGTACTGACTGAGCGTGTCTCTGTCTCTGTCCCGTACTGACTGAGCGTGTCTCTGTCTCTGTCCCATACTGACTGAGCGTGTCTCTGTCCCGTACTGACTGAGCGTGTCTCTGTCCCGTACTGACTGAGCGTGTCTCTGTCCCGTACTGACTGAGCGTGTCTCTGTCCCGTACTGACTGAGCGTGTCTCTGTCTCTGTCCCGTACTGACTGAGCGTGTCTCTGTCTCTGTCCCGTACTGACTGAGCATGTCTCTGTCCCGTACTGACTGAGCGTGTCTCTGTCCCGTACTGACTGAGCGTGTCTCTGTCCCGTACTGACTGAGCGTGTCTCTGTCCCGTACTGACTGAGCGTGTCTCTGTCCCGTACTGACTGAGCGTGTCTCTGTCCCGTACTGACTGAGCGTGTCTCTGTCCCATACTGACTGAGCGTGTCTCTGTCCCGCACTGACTGAGCGTGTCTCTGTCTCTGTCCCGTACTGACTGAGCGTGTCTCTGTCTCTGTCCCGTACTGACTGAGCGTGTCTCTGTCTCTGTCCCATACTGACTGAGCGTGTCTCTGTCCCGTACTGACTGAGCGTGTCTCTGTCCCGTACTGACTGAGCGTGTCTCTGTCTCTGTCCCGTACTGACTGAGCGTGTCTCTGTCTCTGTCCCGTACTGACTGAGCGTGTCTCTGTCTCTGTCCCGTACTGACTGAGCGTGTCTCTGTCCCGTACTGACTGAGCGTGTCTCTGTCTCTGTCCCGTACTGACTGAGCGTGTCTCTGTCCCGTACTGACTGAGCGTGTCTCTGTCTCTGTCCCGTACTGACTGAGCGTGTCTCTGTCTCTGTCCCGTACTGACTGAGCGCGTCTCTGTCTCTGTCCCGTACTGACTGAGCGTGTCTCTGTCTCTGTCCCGTACTGACTGAGCATGTCTCTGTCCCGTACTGACGGAGCGTGTCTCTGTCCCGTACTGACTGAGCGTGTCTCTGTCCCGTACTGACTGAGCGTGTCTCTGTCCCGTACTGACTGAGCGTGTCTCTGTCCCGTACTGACTGAGCGTGTCTCTGTCTCTGTCCCGTACTGACTGAGCGTGTCTCTGTCTCTGTCCCGTACTGACTGAGCGTGTCTCTGTCCCGTACTGACTGAGCGTGTCTCTGTCTCTGTCCCGTACTGACTGAGCGTGTCTCTGTCTCTGTCCCGTACTGACTGAGCGTGTCTCTGTCCCGTACTGACTGAGCGTGTCTCTGTCTCTGTCCCGTACTGACTGAGCGTGTCTCTGTCCCGTACTGACTGAGCGTGTCTCTGTCTCTGTCCCGTACTGACTGAGCGTGTCTCTGTCTCTGTCCCGTACTGACTGAGCGTGTCTCTGTCTCTGTCCCGTACTGACTGAGCGTGTCTCTGTCCCGTACTGACTGAGCGTGTCTCTGTCCCGTACTGACTGAGCGTGTCTCTGTCCCGTACTGACTGAGCGTGTCTCTGTCTCTGTCCCGTACTGACTGAGCGTGTCTCTGTCTCTGTCCCGTACTGACTGAGCATGTCTCTGTCCCGTACTGACTGAGCGTGTCTCTGTCCCGTACTGACTGAGCGTGTCTCTGTCCCGTACTGACTGAGCGTGTCTCTGTCCCGTACTGACTGAGCGTGTCTCTGTCCCGTACTGACTGAGCGTGTCTCTGTCCCGTACTGACTGAGCGTGTCTCTGTCCCGTACTGACTGAGCGTGTCTCTGTCCCGCACTGACTGAGCGTGTCTCTGTCTCTGTCCCGTACTGACTGAGCGTGTCTCTGTCTCTGTCCCGTACTGACTGAGCGTGTCTCTGTCTCTGTCCCATACTGACTGAGCGTGTCTCTGTCCCGTACTGACTGAGCGTGTCTCTGTCCCGTACTGACTGAGCGTGTCTCTGTCTCTGTCCCGTACTGACTGAGCGTGTCTCTGTCTCTGTCCCGTACTGACTGAGCGTGTCTCTGTCTCTGTCCCGTACTGACTGAGCGTGTCTCTGTCCCGTACTGACTGAGCGTGTCTCTGTCCCGTACTGACTGAGCGTGTCTCTGTCTCTGTCCCGTACTGACTGAGCGTGTCTCTGTCCCGTACTGACTGAGCGTGTCTCTGTCTCTGTCCCGTACTGACTGAGCGTGTCTCTGTCTCTGTCCCGTACTGACTGAGCGCGTCTCTGTCCCGTACTGACTGAGCGTGTCTCTGTCCTGTAATGACTGAGCGTGTCTCTGTCCCGTACTGACTGAGCGTGTCTCTGTCTCTGTCCCGTACTGACTGAGCGTGTCTCTGTCTCTGTCCCGTACTGACTGAGCGTGTCTCTGTCTCTGTCCCGTACTGACTGAGCGTGTCTCAGTCCCGTACTGACTGAGCGTGTCTCTGTCCTGTAATGACTGAGCGTGTCTCTGTCCCGTACTGACTGAGCGTGTCTCTGTCTCTGTCCCGTACTGACTGAGCGTGTCTCTGTCTCTGTCCCGTACTGACTGAGCGTGTCTCTGTCTCTGTCCCGTACTGACTGAGCGTGTCTCTGTCTCTGTCCCGTACTGACTGAGCGTGTCTCTGTCTCTGTCCCGTACTGACTGAGCGTGTCTCTGTCTCTGTCCCGTACTGACTGAGCGTGTCTCTGTCCCGTACTGACTGAGCGTGTCTCTGTCTCTGTCCCGTACTGACTGAGCGTGTCTCTGTCCCGTACTGACTGAGCGTGTCTCTGTCTCTGTCCCGTACTGACTGAGCGTGTCTCTGTCTCTGTCCCGTACTGACTGAGCGCGTCTCTGTCCCGTACTGACTGAGCGTGTCTCTGTCCCGTACTGACTGAGCGTGTCTCTGTCCCGTACTGACTGAGCGTGTCTCTGTCCCGTACTGACTGAGCGTGTCTCTGTCTCTGTCCCGTACTGACTGAGCGTGTCTCTGTCTCTGTCCCGTACTGACTGAGCGTGTCTCTGTCCCGTACTGACTGAGCGTGTCTCTGTCCCGTACTGACTGAGCGTGTCTCTGTCCCGTACTGACTGAGCGTGTCTCTGTCTCTGTCCCGTACTGACTGAGCGTGTCTCTGTCCCGTACTGACTGAGCGTGTCTCTGTCCCGTACTGACTGAGCGTGTCTCTGTCTCTGTCCCGTACTGACTGAGCGTGTCTCTGTCCCGTACTGACTGAGCGTGTCTCTGTCCCGTACTGACTGAGCGTGTCTCTGTCTCTGTCCCGTACTGACTGAGCGTGTCTCTGTCTCGTACTGACTGAGAATGTCTCTGTCCCGTACTGACTGAGCGTGTCTCTGTCCCGTACTGACTGAGCGTGTCTCTGTCTCTGTCCCGTACTGACTGAGCGTGTCTCTGTCCCGTACTGACTGAGCGTGTCTCTGTCCCGTACTGACTGAGCGTGTCTCTGTCTCTGTCCCGTACTGACTGAGCGTGTCTCTGTCCCGTACTGACTGAGCGTGTCTCTGTCCCGTACTGACTGAGCGTGTCTCTGTCTCTGTCCCGTACTGACTGAGCGTGTCTCTGTCTCTGTCCCGTACTGACTGAGCGTGTCTCTGTCTCTGTCCCGTACTGACTGAGCGTGTCTCTGTCCCGTACTGACTGAGCGTGTCTCTGTCCCGTACTGACTGAGCGTGTCTCTGTCTCTGTCCCGTACTGACTGAGCGTGTCTCTGTCCCGTACTGACTGAGCGTGTCTCTGTCTCTGTCCCGTACTGACTGAGCGTGTCTCTGTCTCTGTCCCGTACTGACTGAGCGTGTCTCTGTCTCTGTCCCGTACTGACTGAGCGTGTCTCTGTCTCTGTCCCGTACTGACTGAGCGTGTCTCTGTCTCTGTCCCGTACTGACTGAGCGTGTCTCTGTCCCGTACTGACTGAGCGTGTCTCTGTCCCGTACTGACTGAGCGTGTCTCTGTCCCGTACTGACTGAGCGTGTCTCTGTCTCTGTCCCGTACTGACTGAGCGTGTCTCTGTCTCTGTCCCGTACTGACTGAGCGTGTCTCTGTCCCGTACTGACTGAGCGTGTCTCTGTCTCTGTCCCGTACTGACTGAGCGTGTCTCTGTCTCTGTCCCGTACTGACTGAGCGTGTCTCTGTCCCGTACTGACTGAGCGTGTCTCTGTCTCTGTCCCGTACTGACTGAGCGTGTCTCTGTCCCGTACTGACTGAGCGTGTCTCTGTCTCTGTCCCGTACTGACTGAGCGTGTCTCTGTCTCTGTCCCGTACTGACTGAGCGTGTCTCTGTCTCTGTCCCGTACTGACTGAGCGTGTCTCTGTCCCGTACTGACTGAGCGTGTCTCTGTCCCGTACTGACTGAGCGTGTCTCTGTCCCGTACTGACTGAGCGTGTCTCTGTCTCTGTCCCGTACTGACTGAGCGTGTCTCTGTCTCTGTCCCGTACTGACGGAGCGTGTCTCTGTCCCATACTGACTGAGCGTGTCTCTGTCCCGTACTGACTGAGCGTGTCTCTGTCCCGTACTGACTGAGCGTGTCTCTGTCCCGTACTGACTGAGCGTGTCTCTGTCCCGTACTGACTGAGCGTGTCTCTGTCCCGTACTGACTGAGCGTGTCTCTGTCTCTGTCCCGTACTGACTGAGCGTGTCACTGTCTCTGTCCCGCACTGACTGAGCGTGTCTCTGTCTCTGTCCCGTACTGACTGAGCATGTCTCTGTCCCGTACTGACGGAGCGTGTCTCTGTCCCGTACTGACTGAGCGTGTCTCTGTCCCGTACTGACTGAGCGTGTCTCTGTCCCGTACTGACTGAGCGTGTCTCTGTCCCGTACTGACTGAGCGTGTCTCTGTCTCTGTCCCGTACTGACTGAGCGTGTCTCTGTCTCTGTCCCGTACTGACTGAGCGTGTCTCTGTCCCGTACTGACTGAGCGTGTCTCTGTCTCTGTCCCGTACTGACTGAGCGTGTCTCTGTCTCTGTCCCGTACTGACTGAGCGTGTCTCTGTCCCGTACTGACTGAGCGTGTCTCTGTCTCTGTCCCGTACTGACTGAGCGTGTCTCTGTCCCGTACTGACTGAGCGTGTCTCTGTCTCTGTCCCGTACTGACTGAGCGTGTCTCTGTCTCTGTCCCGTACTGACTGAGCGTGTCTCTGTCTCTGTCCCGTACTGACTGAGCGTGTCTCTGTCCCGTACTGACTGAGCGTGTCTCTGTCCCGTACTGACTGAGCGTGTCTCTGTCTCTGTCCCGTACTGACTGAGCGTGTCTCTGTCTCTGTCCCGTACTGACTGAGCATGTCTCTGTCCCGTACTGACTGAGCGTGTCTCTGTCCCGTACTGACTGAGCGTGTCTCTGTCCCGTACTGACTGAGCGTGTCTCTGTCCCGTACTGACTGAGCGTGTCTCTGTCCCGTACTGACTGAGCGTGTCTCTGTCCCGTACTGACTGAGCGTGTCTCTGTCCCATACTGACTGAGCGTGTCTCTGTCCCGCACTGACTGAGCGTGTCTCTGTCTCTGTCCCGTACTGACTGAGCGTGTCTCTGTCTCTGTCCCGTACTGACTGAGCGTGTCTCTGTCTCTGTCCCATACTGACTGAGCGTGTCTCTGTCCCGTACTGACTGAGCGTGTCTCTGTCCCGTACTGACTGAGCGTGTCTCTGTCTCTGTCCCGTACTGACTGAGCGTGTCTCTGTCTCTGTCCCGTACTGACTGAGCGTGTCTCTGTCTCTGTCCCATACTGACTGAGCGTGTCTCTGTCCCGTACTGACTGAGCGTGTCTCTGTCCCGTACTGACTGAGCGTGTCTCTGTCCCGTACTGACTGAGCGTGTCTCTGTCCCGTACTGACTGAGCGTGTCTCTGTCTCTGTCCCGTACTGACTGAGCGTGTCTCTGTCTCTGTCCCGTACTGACTGAGCATGTCTCTGTCCCGTACTGACTGAGCGTGTCTCTGTCCCGTACTGACTGAGCGTGTCTCTGTCCCGTACTGACTGAGCGTGTCTCTGTCCCGTACTGACTGAGCGTGTCTCTGTCCCGTACTGACTGAGCGTGTCTCTGTCCCGTACTGACTGAGCGTGTCTCTGTCCCATACTGACTGAGCGTGTCTCTGTCCCGCACTGACTGAGCGTGTCTCTGTCTCTGTCCCGTACTGACTGAGCGTGTCTCTGTCTCTGTCCCGTACTGACTGAGCGTGTCTCTGTCTCTGTCCCATACTGACTGAGCGTGTCTCTGTCCCGTACTGACTGAGCGTGTCTCTGTCCCGTACTGACTGAGCGTGTCTCTGTCTCTGTCCCGTACTGACTGAGCGTGTCTCTGTCTCTGTCCCGTACTGACTGAGCGTGTCTCTGTCTCTGTCCCGTACTGACTGAGCGTGTCTCTGTCCCGTACTGACTGAGCGTGTCTCTGTCTCTGTCCCGTACTGACTGAGCGTGTCTCTGTCCCGTACTGACTGAGCGTGTCTCTGTCTCTGTCCCGTACTGACTGAGCGTGTCTCTGTCTCTGTCCCGTACTGACTGAGCGCGTCTCTGTCTCTGTCCCGTACTGACTGAGCGTGTCTCTGTCTCTGTCCCGTACTGACTGAGCATGTCTCTGTCCCGTACTGACGGAGCGTGTCTCTGTCCCGTACTGACTGAGCGTGTCTCTGTCCCGTACTGACTGAGCGTGTCTCTGTCCCGTACTGACTGAGCGTGTCTCTGTCCCGTACTGACTGAGCGTGTCTCTGTCTCTGTCCCGTACTGACTGAGCGTGTCTCTGTCTCTGTCCCGTACTGACTGAGCGTGTCTCTGTCCCGTACTGACTGAGCGTGTCTCTGTCTCTGTCCCGTACTGACTGAGCGTGTCTCTGTCTCTGTCCCGTACTGACTGAGCGTGTCTCTGTCCCGTACTGACTGAGCGTGTCTCTGTCTCTGTCCCGTACTGACTGAGCGTGTCTCTGTCCCGTACTGACTGAGCGTGTCTCTGTCTCTGTCCCGTACTGACTGAGCGTGTCTCTGTCTCTGTCCCGTACTGACTGAGCGTGTCTCTGTCTCTGTCCCGTACTGACTGAGCGTGTCTCTGTCCCGTACTGACTGAGCGTGTCTCTGTCCCGTACTGACTGAGCGTGTCTCTGTCCCGTACTGACTGAGCGTGTCTCTGTCTCTGTCCCGTACTGACTGAGCGTGTCTCTGTCTCTGTCCCGTACTGACTGAGCATGTCTCTGTCCCGTACTGACTGAGCGTGTCTCTGTCCCGTACTGACTGAGCGTGTCTCTGTCCCGTACTGACTGAGCGTGTCTCTGTCCCGTACTGACTGAGCGTGTCTCTGTCCCGTACTGACTGAGCGTGTCTCTGTCCCGTACTGACTGAGCGTGTCTCTGTCCCGTACTGACTGAGCGTGTCTCTGTCCCGCACTGACTGAGCGTGTCTCTGTCTCTGTCCCGTACTGACTGAGCGTGTCTCTGTCTCTGTCCCGTACTGACTGAGCGTGTCTCTGTCTCTGTCCCATACTGACTGAGCGTGTCTCTGTCCCGTACTGACTGAGCGTGTCTCTGTCCCGTACTGACTGAGCGTGTCTCTGTCTCTGTCCCGTACTGACTGAGCGTGTCTCTGTCTCTGTCCCGTACTGACTGAGCGTGTCTCTGTCTCTGTCCCGTACTGACTGAGCGTGTCTCTGTCCCGTACTGACTGAGCGTGTCTCTGTCCCGTACTGACTGAGCGTGTCTCTGTCTCTGTCCCGTACTGACTGAGCGTGTCTCTGTCCCGTACTGACTGAGCGTGTCTCTGTCTCTGTCCCGTACTGACTGAGCGTGTCTCTGTCTCTGTCCCGTACTGACTGAGCGCGTCTCTGTCCCGTACTGACTGAGCGTGTCTCTGTCCTGTAATGACTGAGCGTGTCTCTGTCCCGTACTGACTGAGCGTGTCTCTGTCTCTGTCCCGTACTGACTGAGCGTGTCTCTGTCTCTGTCCCGTACTGACTGAGCGTGTCTCTGTCTCTGTCCCGTACTGACTGAGCGTGTCTCAGTCCCGTACTGACTGAGCGTGTCTCTGTCCTGTAATGACTGAGCGTGTCTCTGTCCCGTACTGACTGAGCGTGTCTCTGTCTCTGTCCCGTACTGACTGAGCGTGTCTCTGTCTCTGTCCCGTACTGACTGAGCGTGTCTCTGTCTCTGTCCCGTACTGACTGAGCGTGTCTCTGTCTCTGTCCCGTACTGACTGAGCGTGTCTCTGTCTCTGTCCCGTACTGACTGAGCGTGTCTCTGTCTCTGTCCCGTACTGACTGAGCGTGTCTCTGTCCCGTACTGACTGAGCGTGTCTCTGTCTCTGTCCCGTACTGACTGAGCGTGTCTCTGTCCCGTACTGACTGAGCGTGTCTCTGTCTCTGTCCCGTACTGACTGAGCGTGTCTCTGTCTCTGTCCCGTACTGACTGAGCGCGTCTCTGTCCCGTACTGACTGAGCGTGTCTCTGTCCCGTACTGACTGAGCGTGTCTCTGTCCCGTACTGACTGAGCGTGTCTCTGTCCCGTACTGACTGAGCGTGTCTCTGTCTCTGTCCCGTACTGACTGAGCGTGTCTCTGTCTCTGTCCCGTACTGACTGAGCGTGTCTCTGTCCCGTACTGACTGAGCGTGTCTCTGTCCCGTACTGACTGAGCGTGTCTCTGTCCCGTACTGACTGAGCGTGTCTCTGTCTCTGTCCCGTACTGACTGAGCGTGTCTCTGTCCCGTACTGACTGAGCGTGTCTCTGTCCCGTACTGACTGAGCGTGTCTCTGTCTCTGTCCCGTACTGACTGAGCGTGTCTCTGTCCCGTACTGACTGAGCGTGTCTCTGTCCCGTACTGACTGAGCGTGTCTCTGTCTCTGTCCCGTACTGACTGAGCGTGTCTCTGTCTCGTACTGACTGAGAATGTCTCTGTCCCGTACTGACTGAGCGTGTCTCTGTCCCGTACTGACTGAGCGTGTCTCTGTCTCTGTCCCGTACTGACTGAGCGTGTCTCTGTCCCGTACTGACTGAGCGTGTCTCTGTCCCGTACTGACTGAGCGTGTCTCTGTCTCTGTCCCGTACTGACTGAGCGTGTCTCTGTCCCGTACTGACTGAGCGTGTCTCTGTCCCGTACTGACTGAGCGTGTCTCTGTCTCTGTCCCGTACTGACTGAGCGTGTCTCTGTCTCTGTCCCGTACTGACTGAGCGTGTCTCTGTCTCTGTCCCGTACTGACTGAGCGTGTCTCTGTCCCGTACTGACTGAGCGTGTCTCTGTCCCGTACTGACTGAGCGTGTCTCTGTCTCTGTCCCGTACTGACTGAGCGTGTCTCTGTCCCGTACTGACTGAGCGTGTCTCTGTCTCTGTCCCGTACTGACTGAGCGTGTCTCTGTCTCTGTCCCGTACTGACTGAGCGTGTCTCTGTCTCTGTCCCGTACTGACTGAGCGTGTCTCTGTCTCTGTCCCGTACTGACTGAGCGTGTCTCTGTCTCTGTCCCGTACTGACTGAGCGTGTCTCTGTCCCGTACTGACTGAGCGTGTCTCTGTCCCGTACTGACTGAGCGTGTCTCTGTCCCGTACTGACTGAGCGTGTCTCTGTCTCTGTCCCGTACTGACTGAGCGTGTCTCTGTCTCTGTCCCGTACTGACTGAGCATGTCTCTGTCCCGTACTGACTGAGCGTGTCTCTGTCCCGTACTGACTGAGCGTGTCTCTGTCCCGTACTGACTGAGCGTGTCTCTGTCCCGTACTGACTGAGCGTGTCTCTGTCCCGTACTGACTGAGCGTGTCTCTGTCCCGTACTGACTGAGCGTGTCTCTGTCCCGTACTGACTGAGCGTGTCTCTGTCCCGCACTGACTGAGCGTGTCTCTGTCTCTGTCCCGTACTGACTGAGCGTGTCTCTGTCTCTGTCCCGTACTGACTGAGCGTGTCTCTGTCTCTGTCCCATACTGACTGAGCGTGTCTCTGTCCCGTACTGACTGAGCGTGTCTCTGTCCCGTACTGACTGAGCGTGTCTCTGTCTCTGTCCCGTACTGACTGAGCGTGTCTCTGTCTCTGTCCCGTACTGACTGAGCGTGTCTCTGTCTCTGTCCCGTACTGACTGAGCGTGTCTCTGTCCCGTACTGACTGAGCGTGTCTCTGTCCCGTACTGACTGAGCGTGTCTCTGTCTCTGTCCCGTACTGGACTGAGCGTGTCTCTGTCCCGTACTGACTGAGCGTGTCTCTGTCTCTGTCCCGTACTGACTGAGCGTGTCTCTGTCTCTGTCCCGTACTGACTGAGCGCGTCTCTGTCCCGTACTGACTGAGCGTGTCTCTGTCCTGTAATGACTGAGCGTGTCTCTGTCCCGTACTGACTGAGCGTGTCTCTGTCTCTGTCCCGTACTGACTGAGCGTGTCTCTGTCTCTGTCCCGTACTGACTGAGCGTGTCTCTGTCTCTGTCCCGTACTGACTGAGCGTGTCTCAGTCCCGTACTGACTGAGCGTGTCTCTGTCCTGTAATGACTGAGCGTGTCTCTGTCCCGTACTGACTGAGCGTGTCTCTGTCTCTGTCCCGTACTGACTGAGCGTGTCTCTGTCTCTGTCCCGTACTGACTGAGCGTGTCTCTGTCTCTGTCCCGTACTGACTGAGCGTGTCTCTGTCTCTGTCCCGTACTGACTGAGCGTGTCTCTGTCTCTGTCCCGTACTGACTGAGCGTGTCTCTGTCTCTGTCCCGTACTGACTGAGCGTGTCTCTGTCTCTGTCCCGTACTGACTGAGCGTGTCTCTGTCCCGTACTGACTGAGCGTGTCTCTGTCTCTGTCCCGTACTGACTGAGCGTGTCTCTGTCCCGTACTGACTGAGCGTGTCTCTGTCTCTGTCCCGTACTGACTGAGCGTGTCTCTGTCTCTGTCCCGTACTGACTGAGCGCGTCTCTGTCCCGTACTGACTGAGCGTGTCTCTGTCCCGTACTGACTGAGCGTGTCTCTGTCCCGTACTGACTGAGCGTGTCTCTGTCCCATACTGACTGAGCGTGTCTCTGTCTCTGTCCCGTACTGACTGAGCGTGTCTCTGTCTTCTGTCCCGTACTGACTGAGCGCGTCTCTGTCCCGTACTGACTGAGCGTGTCTCTGTCTCTGTCCCGTACTGACTGAGCGTGTCTCTGTCCCGTACTGACTGAGCGTGTCTCTGTCCCGTACTGACTGAGCGTGTCTCTGTCCCGTACTGACTGAGCGTGTCTCTGTCTCTGTCCCGTACTGACTGAGCGTGTCTCTGTCCCGTACTGACTGAGCGTGTCTCTGTCCCGTACTGACTGAGCGTGTCTCTGTCTCTGTCCCGTACTGACTGAGCGTGTCTCTGTCCCGTACTGACTGAGCGTGTCTCTGTCCCGTACTGACTGAGCGTGTCTCTGTCTCTGTCCCGTACTGACTGAGCGTGTCTCTGTCTCGTACTGACTGAGAATGTCTCTGTCCCGTACTGACTGAGCGTGTCTCTGTCCCGTACTGACTGAGCGTGTCTCTGTCTCTGTCCCGTACTGACTGAGCGTGTCTCTGTCCCGTACTGACTGAGCGTGTCTCTGTCCCGTACTGACTGAGCGTGTCTCTGTCTCTGTCCCGTACTGACTGAGCGTGTCTCTGTCCCGTACTGACTGAGCGTGTCTCTGTCCCGTACTGACTGAGCGTGTCTCTGTCTCTGTCCCGTACTGACTGAGCGTGTCTCTGTCTCTGTCCCGTACTGACTGAGCGTGTCTCTGTCTCTGTCCCGTACTGACTGAGCGTGTCTCTGTCCCGTACTGACTGAGCGTGTCTCTGTCCCGTACTGACTGAGCGTGTCTCTGTCTCTGTCCCGTACTGACTGAGCGTGTCTCTGTCCCGTACTGACTGAGCGTGTCTCTGTCTCTGTCCCGTACTGACTGAGCGTGTCTCTGTCTCTGTCCCGTACTGACTGAGCGTGTCTCTGTCTCTGTCCCGTACTGACTGAGCGTGTCTCTGTCTCTGTCCCGTACTGACTGAGCGTGTCTCTGTCTCTGTCCCGTACTGACTGAGCGTGTCTCTGTCTCTGTCCCGTACTGACTGAGCGTGTCTCTGTCTCTGTCCCGTACTGACTGAGCGTGTCTCTGTCTCTGTCCCGTACTGACTGAGCGTGTCTCTGTCCCGTACTGACTGAGCGTGTCTCTGTCTCTGTCCCGTACTGACTGAGCGTGTCTCTGTCCAGTACTGACTGAGCGTGTCTCTGTCCCGTACTGACTGAGCGTGTCTCTGTCCCGTACTGACTGAGCGTGTCTCTGTCCCGTACTGACTGAGCGTGTCTCTGTCTCTGTCCCGTACTGACTGAGCGTGTCTCTGTCTCTGTCCCGTACTGACTGAGCGTGTCTCTGTCCCGTACTGACTGAGCGTGTCTCTGTCCCGTACTGACTGAGCGTGTCTCTGTCTCTGTCCCGTACTGACTGAGCGTGTCTCTGTCCCGTACTGACTGAGCGTGTCTCTGTCTCTGCCCCGTACTGACTGAGCGTGTCTCTGTCCCGTACTGACTGAGCGTGTCTCTGTCTCTGTCCCGTACTGACTGAGCGTGTCTCTGTCCCGTACTGACTGAGCGTGTCTCTGTCTCTGTCCCGTACTGACTGAGCGTGTCTCTGTCTCTGTCCCGTACTGACTGAGTGTGTCACTGTCCCGTACTGACTGAGCGTGTCTCTGTCTCTGTCCCGTACTGACTGAGCGTGTCTCTGTCCCGTACTGACTGAGCGTGTCTCTGTCTCTGTCCCGTACTGACTGAGCGTGTCTCTGTCCCGTACTGACTGAGCGTGTCTCTGTCTCTGTCCCGTACTGACTGAGCGTGTCTCTGTCTCTGTCCCGTACTGACTGAGCGTGTCTCTGTCCCGTACTGACTGAGCGTGTCTCTGTCCCGTACTGACTGAGCGTGTCTCTGTCTCTGTCCCGCACTGACTGAGCGTGTCTCTGTCTCTGTCCCGTACTGACTGAGCGTGTCTCTGTCCCGTACTGACTGAGCGTGTCTCTGTCTCTGTCCCGTACTGACTGAGCGTGTCTCTGTCTCTGTCCCGTACTGACTGAGCGTGTCTCTGTCTCTGTCCCGTACTGACTGAGCGTGTCTCTGTCCCGCACTGACTGAGCGTGTCTCTGTCTCTGTCCCGTACTGACTGAGCGTGTCTCTGTCCCCGTACTGACTGAGCGTGTCTCTGTCTCTGTCCCGTACTGACTGAGCGTGTCTCTGCCCCGTACTGACTGAGCGTGTCTCTGTCTCTGTCCCGTACTGACTGAGCGTGTCTCTGTCTCTGTCCCGTACTGACTGAGCGTGTCTCTGTCTCTGTCCCGTACTGACTGAGCGTGTCTCTGTCTCTGTCCCGTACTGACTGAGCGTGTCTCTGTCCCCGTACTGACTGAGCGTGTCTCTGTCCCGTACTGACTGAGCGTGTCTCTGTCTCTGTCCCGTACTGACTGAGCGTGTCTCTGTCTCTGTCCCGTACTGACTGAGCGTGTCTCTGTCTCTGTCCCGTACTGACTGAGCGTGTCTCTGTCTCTGTCCCGTACTGACGGAGCGTGTCTCTGTCCCGTACTGACTGAGCGTGTCTCTGCCCCGTACTGACTGAGCGTGTCTCTGTCTCTGTCCTGTACTGACTGAGCGTGTCTCTGTCTCTGTCCCGTACTGACTGAGCGTGTCTCTGTCCTGTACTGACTGAGCGTGTCTCTGTCTCTGTCCCGTACTGACTGAGCGTGTCTCTGTCTCTGTCCCGTACTGACTGAGCGTGTCTCTGTCTCTGTCCCGTACTGACTGAGCGTGTCTCTGTCCCGTACTGACTGAGCGTGTCTCTGTCCCGTACTGACTGAGCGTGTCTCTGTCCCGTACTGACTGAGCGTGTCTCTGTCCCGTACTGACTGAGCGTGTCTCTGTCCCGTACTGACTGAGCGTGTCTCTGTCCCGTACTGACTGAGCGTGTCTCTGTCTCTGTCCCGTACTGACTGAGCGTGTCTCTGTCCCGTACTGACTGAGCGTGTCTCTGTCTCTGTCCCGTACTGACTGAGCGTGTCTCTGTCTCTGTCCCGTACTGACTGAGCGTGTCTCTGTCCCGTACTGACTGAGCGTGTCTCTGTCTCTGTCCCGTACTGACTGAGCGTGTCTCTGTCCCATACTGACTGAGCGTGTCTCTGTCCCGTACTGACTGAGCGTGTCACTGTCCCGTACTGACTGAGCGTGTCTCTGTCTCTGTCCCGTACTGACGGAGCGTGTCTCTGTCTCTGTCCCGTACTGACTGAGCGTGTCTCTGTCTCTGTCCCGTACTGACTGAGCGTGTCTCTGTCCCGTACTGACTGAGCGTGTCTCTGTCTCTGTCCCGTACTGACTGAGCGTGTCTCTGTCTCTGTCCCGTACTGACTGAGCGTGTCTCTGTCTCTGTCCCGTACTGACTGAGCGTGTCTCTGTCTCTGTCCCGTACTGACTGAGCGTGTCTCTGTCTCTGTCCCGTACTGACTGAGCGTGTCTCTGTCTCTGTCCCGTACTGACTGAGCGTGTCTCTGTCTCTGTCCCGTACTGACTGAGCGTGTCTCTGTCTCTGTCCCGTACTGACTGAGCGTGTCTCTGTCTCTGTCCCGTACTGACTGAGCGTGTCTCTGTCCCGTACTGACTGAGCGTGTCTCTGTCTCTGTCCCGTACTGACTGAGCGTGTCTCTGTCTCTGTCCCGTACTGACTGAGCGTGTCTCTGTCCCGTACTGACTGAGCGTGTCTCTGTCCCGTACTGACTGAGCGTGTCTCTGTCCCGTACTGACTGAGCGTGTCTCTGTCCCGTACTGACTGAGCGTGTCTCTGTCTCTGTCCCGTACTGACTGAGCGTGTCTCTGTCCCGTACTGACTGAGCGTGTCTCTGTCCCGTACTGACTGAGCGTGTCTCTGTCTCTGTCCCGTACTGACTGAGCGTGTCTCTGTCTCTGTCCCGTACTGACTGAGCGTGTCTCTGTCTCTGTCCCGTACTGACTGAGCGTGTCTCTGTCTCTGTCCCGTACTGACTGAGCGTGTCTCGGTCCCGTACTGACTGAGCGTGTCTCTGTCCCGTACTGACTGAGCGTGTCTCTGTCCCGTACTGACTGAGCGTGTCTCTGTCTCTGTCCCGTACTGACTGAGCGTGTCTCTGTCCCGTACTGACTGAGCGTGTCTCTGTCCCGTACTGACTGAGCGTGTCTCTGTCTCTGTCCCGTACTGACTGAGCGTGTCTCTGTCTCTGTCCCGTACTGACTGAGCGTGTCTCTGTCCCGTACTGACTGAGCGTGTCTCTGTCTCTGTCCCGTACTGACTGAGCGTGTCTCTGTCTCTGTCCCGTACTGACTGAGCGTGTCTCTGTCCCGTACTGACTGAGCGTGTCTCTGTCTCTGTCCCGTACTGACTGAGCGTGTCTCTGTCCCGTACTGACTGAGCGTGTCTCTGTCCCGTACTGACTGAGCGTGTCTCTGTCCCGTACTGACTGAGCGTGTCTCTGTCCCGTACTGACTGAGCGTGTCTCTGTCTCTGTCCCGTACTGACTGAGCGTGTCTCTGTCTCTGTCCCGTACTGACTGAGCGTGTCTCTGTCTCTGTCCCGTACTGACTGAGCGTGTCTCTGTCTCTGTCCCGTACTGACTGCGCGTGTCTCTGTCCCGTACTGACTGAGCGTGTCTCTGTCTCTGTCCCGTACTGACTGAGCGTGTCTCTGTCCCATACTGACTGAGCGTGTCTCTGTCTCTGTCCCGTACTGACTGAGCGTGTCTCTGTCCCGTACTGACTGAGCGTGTCTCTGTCCCGTACTGACTGAGCGTGTCTCTGTCTCTGTCCCGTACTGACTGAGCGTGTCTCTGTCTCTGTCCCGTACTGACTGAGCGTGTCTCTGTCTCTGTCCCGTACTGACTGAGCGTGTCTCTGTCCCGTACTGACTGAGCGTGTCTCTGTCTCTGTCCCGTACTGACTGAGCGTGTCTCTGTCTCTGTCCCGTACTGACTGAGCGTGTCTCTGTCTCTGTCCCGTACTGACTGAGCGTGTCTCTGTCCCGTACTGACTGAGCGTGTCTCTGTCTCTGTCCCGTACTGACTGAGCGTGTCTCTGTCCCGTACTGACTGAGCGTGTCTCTGTCTCTGTCCCGTACTGACTGAGCGTGTCTCTGTCTCTGTCCCGTACTGACTGAGCGTGTCTCTGTCTCTGTCCCGTACTGACTGAGCGTGTCTCTGTCTCTGTCCCGTACTGACTGAGCGTGTCTCTGTCTCTGTCCCGTACTGACTGAGCGTGTCTCTGTCCCGTACTGACTGAGCGTGTCTCTGTCTCTGTCCCGTACTGACTGAGCGTGTCTCTGTCTCTGTCCCGTACTGACTGAGCGTGTCTCTGTCTCTGTCCCGTACTGACTGAGCGTGTCTCTGTCTCTGTCCCGTACTGACTGAGCGTGTCTCTGTCTCTGTCCCCGTACTGACTGAGCGTGTCTCTGTCCCGTACTGACTGAGCGTGTCTCTGTCTCTGTCCCGTACTGACTGAGCGTGTCACTGTCCCGTACTGACTGAGCGTGTCTCTGTCCCGTACTGACTGAGCGTGTCTCTGTCCCGTACTGACTGAGCGTGTCTCTGTCCCGTACTGACTGAGCGTGTCTCTGTCCCGTACTGACTGAGCGTGTCTCTGTCCCGTACTGACTGAGCGTGTCTCTGTCTCTGTCCCGTACTGACTGAGCGTGTCTCTGTCCCGTACTGACTGAGCGTGTCTCTGTCCCGTACTGACTGAGCGTGTCTCTGTCCCGTACTGACTGAGCGTGTCTCTGTCCCGTACTGACTGAGCGTGTCTCTGTCTCTGTCCCGTACTGACTGAGCGTGTCTCTGTCTCTGTCCCGTACTGACTGAGCGTGTCTCTGTCCCATACTGACTGAGCGTGTCTCTGTCCCGTACTGACTGAGCGTGTCTCTGTCCCGTACTGACTGAGCGTGTCTCTGTCCCGTACTGACTGAGCGTGTCTCTGTCCCGTACTGACTGAGCGTGTCTCTGTCTCTGTCCCGTACTGACTGAGCGTGTCTCTGTCTCTGTCCCGTACTGACTGAGCGTGTCTCTGTCCCGTACTGACTGAGCGTGTCTCTGTCCCGTACTGACTGAGCGTGTCTCTGTCCCGTACTGACTGAGCGTGTCTCTGTCCCGCACTGACTGAGCGTGTCTCTGTCCCGTACTGACTGAGCGTGTCTCTGTCTCTGTCCCGTACTGACTGAGCGTGTCTCTGTCTCTGTCCCGTACTGACTGAGCGTGTCTCTGTCTCTGTCCCGTACTGACTGAGCGTGTCTCTGTCTCTGTCCCGTACTGACTGAGCGTGTCTCTGTCTCTGTCCCGTACTGACTGAGCGTGTCTCTGTCCCGTACTGACTGAGCGTGTCTCTGTCTCTGTCCCGTACTGACTGAGCGTGTCTCTGTCCCCTACTGACTGAGCGTGTCTCTGTCTCTGTCCCGTACTGACTGAGCGTGTCTCTGTCCCGTACTGACTGAGCGTGTCTCTGTCTCTGTCCCGTACTGACTGAGCGTGTCTCTGTCCCGTACTGACTGAGCGTGTCTCTGTCTCTGTCCCGTACTGACTGAGCGTGTCTCTGTCCCGCACTGACTGAGCGTGTCTCTGTCTCTGTCCCGTACTGACTGAGCGTGTCTCTGTCCCGTACTGACTGAGCGTGTCTCTGTCTCTGTCCCGTACTGACTGAGCGTGTCTCTGTCTCTGTCCCGGCCTGACTGAGCGTGTCTCTGTCTCTGTCCCGTACTGACTGAGCGTGTCTCTGTCTCTGTCCCGTACTGACTGAGCGTGTCTCTGTCTCTGTCCCGTACTGACTGAGCGTGTCTCTGTCTCTGTCCCGTACTGACTGAGCGCGTCTCTGTCCCGTACTGACTGAGCGTGTCTCTGTCTCTGTCCCGTACTGACTGAGCGTGTCTCTGTCCCGTACTGACTGAGCGTGTCTCTGTCCCGTACTGACTGAGCGTGTCTCTGTCTCTGTCCCGTACTGACTGAGCGTGTCTCTGTCCCGTACTGACTGAGCGTGTCTCTGTCTCTGTCCCGTACTGACTGAGCGTGTCTCTGTCTCTGTCCCGTACTGACTGAGCGTGTCTCTGTCCCGTACTGACTGAGCGTGTCTCTGTCCCGTACTGACTGAGCGTGTCTCTGTCTCTGTCCCGTACTGACTGAGCGTGTCTCTGTCTCTGTCCCGTACTGACTGAGCGTGTCTCTGTCCCGTACTGACTGAGCGTGTCTCTGTCCCGTACTGACTGAGCGTGTCTCTGTCCCGCACTGACTGAGCGTGTCTCTGTCCCGTACTGACTGAGCGTGTCTCTGTCTCTGTCCCGTACTGACTGAGCGTGTCTCTGTCTCTGTCCCGTACTGACTGAGCGTGTCTCTGTCTCTGTCCCGTACTGACTGAGCGTGTCTCTGTCTCTGTCCCGTACTGACTGAGCGTGTCTCTGTCTCTGTCCCGTACTGACTGAGCGTGTCTCTGTCCCGTACTGACTGAGCGTGTCTCTGTCTCTGTCCCGTACTGACTGAGCGTGTCTCTGTCCCGTACTGACTGAGCGTGTCTCTGTCTCTGTCCCGTACTGACTGAGCGTGTCTCTGTCCCGTACTGACTGAGCGTGTCTCTGTCTCTGTCCCGTACTGACTGAGCGTGTCTCTGTCCCGCACTGACTGAGCGTGTCTCTGTCTCTGTCCCGTACTGACTGAGCGTGTCTCTGTCCCGCACTGACTGAGCGTGTCTCTGTCTCTGTCCCGTACTGACTGAGCGTGTCTCTGTCCCGTACTGACTGAGCGTGTCTCTGTCTCTGTCCCGTACTGACTGAGCGTGTCTCTGTCTCTGTCCCGTACTGACTGAGCGTGTCTCTGTCTCTGTCCCGTACTGACTGAGCGTGTCTCTGTCTCTGTCCCGTACTGACTGAGCGTGTCTCTGTCTCTGTCCCGTACTGACTGAGCGTGTCTCTGTCTCTGTCCCGTACTGACTGAGCGTGTCTCTGTCTCTGTCCCGTACTGACTGAGCGCGTCTCTGTCCCGTACTGACTGAGCGTGTCCCTGTCTCTGTCCCGTACTGACTGAGCGTGTCTCTGTCCCGTACTGACTGAGCGTGTCTCTGTCCCGTACTGACTGAGCGTGTCTCTGTCTCTGTCCCGTACTGACTGAGCGTGTCTCTGTCTCTGTCCCGTACTGACTGAGCGTGTCTCTGTCCCGTACTGACTGAGCGTGTCTCTGTCCCGTACTGACTGAGCGTGTCTCTGTCCCATACTGACTGAGCGTGTCTCTGTCCCGTACTGACTGAGCGTGTCTCTGTCTCTGTCCCGTACTGACTGAGCGTGTCTCTGTCCCGTACTGACTGAGCGTGTCTCTGTCCCGTACTGACTGAGCGTGTCTCTGTCCCATACTGACTGAGCGTGTCTCTGTCTCTGTCCCGTACTGACTGAGTGTGTCTCTGTCCCGTACTGACTGAGCGTGTCTCTGTCTCTGTCCCGTACTGACTGAGCGTGTCTCTGTCTCTGTCCCGTACTGACTGAGCGTGTCTCTGTCCCGTACTGACTGAGCGTGTCTCTGTCTCTGTCCCGTACTGACTGAGCGTGTCTCTGTCCCGTACTGACTGAGCGTGTCTCTGTCCCGTACTGACTGAGCGTGTCTCTGTCCCGTACTGACTGAGCGTGTCTCTGTCTCTGTCCCGTACTGACTGAGCGTGTCTCTGTCTCTGTCCTGTACTGACTGAGCGTGTCTCTGTCCCGTACTGACTGAGCGTGTCTCTGTCTCTGTCCCGTACTGACTGAGCGTGTCTCTGTCTCTGTCCCGTACTGACTGAGCGTGTCTCTGTCCCGCACTGACTGAGCGTGTCTCTGTCTCTGTCCCGTACTGACTGAGCGTGTCTCTGTCCCCGTACTGACTGAGCGTGTCTCTGTCTCTGTCCTGTACTGACTGAGCGTGTCTCTGTCTCTGTCCCGTACTGACTGAGCGTGTCTCTGTCCCCGTACTGACTGAGCGTGTCTCTGTCCCGTTCTGACTGAGCGTGTCTCCGTCTCTGTCCCGTACTGACTGAGCGTGTCTCTGTCTCTGTCCCGTACTGACTGAGCGTGTCTCTGTCTCTGTCCCGTACTGACTGAGCGTGTCTCTGTCCCGTACTGACTGAGCGTGTCTCTGCCCCGTACTGACTGAGCGTGTCTCTGTCTCTGTCCCGTACTGACTGAGCGTGTCTCTGTCCCGTACTGACTGAGCGTGTCTCTGTCTCTGTCCTGTACTGACTGAGCGTGTCTCTGTCTCTGTCCCGTACTGACTGAGCGTGTCTTTGTCTCTGTCCCGTACTGACTGAGCGTGTCTCTGTCTCTGTCCCGTACTGACTGAGCGTGTCTCTGTCTCTGTCCCGTACTGACTGAGCGTGTCTCTGTCTCTGTCCCGTACTGACTGAGCGTGTCTCTGTCCCGTACTGACTGAGCGTGTCTCTGTCTCTGTCCCGTACTGACTGAGCGTGTCTCTGTCTCTGTCCCGTACTGACTGAGCGTGTCTCTGTCCCGTACTGACTGAGCGTGTCTCTGTCCCGTACTGACTGCGCGTGTCTCTGTCTCTGTCCCGTACTGACTGAGCGTGTCTCTGTCCCGTACTGACTGAGCGTGTCTCTGTCCCGTACTGACTGAGCGTGTCTCTGTCTCTGTCCCGTACTGACTGAGCGTGTCTCTGTCCCATACTGACTGAGCGTGTCTCTGTCTCTGTCCCGTACTGACTGAGCGTGTCTCTGTCTCTGTCCCGTACTGACTGAGCGTGTCTCTGTCCCGTACTGACTGAGCGTGTCTCTGTCTCTGTCCCGTACTGACTGAGCGTGTCTCTGTCTCTGTCCCGTACTGACTGAGCGTGTCTCTGTCTCTGTCCCGTACTGACTGAGCGTGTCTCTGTCCCGTACTGACTGAGCGTGTCTCTGTCACTGTCCCGTACTGACTGAGCGTGTCTCTGTCCCGTACTGACTGAGCGTGTCTCTGTCTCTGTCCCGTACTGACTGAGCGTGTCTCTGTCTCTGTCCCGTACTGACTGAGCGTGTCTCTGTCCCGTACTGACTGAGCGTGTCTCTGTCTCTGTCCCGTACTGACTGAGCGTGTCTCTGTCTCTGTCCTGTACTGACTGAGCGTGTCTCTGTCCCATACTGACTGAGCGTGTCTCTGTCTCTGTCCCGTACTGACTGAGCGTGTCTCTGTCTCTGTCCCGTACTGACTGAGCGTGTCTCTGTCCCGTACTGACTGAGCGTGTCTCTGTCTCTGTCCCGTACTGACTGAGCGTGTCTCTGTCTCTGTCCCGTACTGACTGAGCGTGTCTCTGTCTCTGTCCCGTACTGACTGAGCGTGTCTCTGTCCCGTACTGACTGAGCGTGTCTCTGTCACTGTCCCGTACTGACTGAGCGTGTCTCTGTCCCGTACTGACTGAGCGTGTCTCTGTCTCTGTCCCGTACTGACTGAGCGTGTCTCTGTCTCTGTCCCGTACTGACTGAGCGTGTCTCTGTCCCGTACTGACTGAGCGTGTCTCTGTCTCTGTCCCGTACTGACTGAGCGTGTCTCTGTCTCTGTCCCGTACTGACTGAGCGTGTCTCTGTCTCTGTCCCGTACTGACTGAGCGTGTCTCTGTCTCTGTCCCGTACTGACTGAGCGTGTCTCTGTCCCGTACTGACTGAGCGTGTCTCTGTCCCGTACTGACTGAGCGTGTCTCTGTCCCGTACTGACTGAGCGTGTCTCTGTCCCGTACTGACTGAGCGTGTCTCTGTCCCGTACTGACTGAGCGTGTCTCTGTCTCTGTCCCGTACTGACTGAGCGTGTCTCTGTCCCGTACTGACTGAGCGTGTCTCTGTCCCGTACTGACTGAGCGTGTCTCTGTCCCGTACTGACTGAGCGTGTCTCTGTCCCGTACTGACTGAGCGTGTCTCTGTCCCGTACTGACTGAGCGTGTCTCTGTCTCTGTCCCGTACTGACTGAGCGTGTCTCTGTCCCGTACTGACTGAGCGTGTCTCTGTCCCGTACTGACTGAGCGTGTCTCTGTCTCTGTCCCGTACTGACTGAGCGTGTCTCTGTCTCTGTCCCGTACTGACTGAGCGTGTCTCTGTCTCTGTCCCGTACTGACTGAGCGTGTCTCTGTCTCTGTCCCGTACTGACTGAGCGTGTCTCTGTCTCTGTCCCGTACTGACTGAGCGTGTCTCTGTCCCATACTGACTGAGCGTGTCTCTGTCTCTGTCCCGTACTGACTGAGCGTGTCTCTGTCTCTGTCCCGTACTGACTGAGCGTGTCTCTGTCTCTGTCCCCGTACTGACTGAGCGTGTCTCTGTCTCTGTCCCGTACTGACTGAGCGTGTCTCTGTCCCGTACTGACTGAGCGTGTCTCTGTCTCTGTCCCGTACTGACTGAGCGTGTCTCTGTCCCGTACTGACTGAGCGTGTCTCTGTCTCTGTCCCGTACTGACTGAGCGTGTCTCTGTCTCTGTCTCGTACTGACTGAGCGTGTCTCTGTCCCGTACTGACTGAGCGTGTCTCTGTCTCTGTCCCGTACTGACTGAGCGTGTCTCTGTCTCTGTCCCGTACTGACTGAGCGTGTCTCTGTCCCGTACTGACTGAGCGTGTCTCTGTCCCGTACTGACTGAGCGTGTCTCTGTCTCTGTCCCGTACTGACTGAGCGTGTCTCTGTCTCTGTCCCGTACTGACTGAGCGTGTCTCTGTCCCGTACTGACTGAGCGTGTCACTGTCTCTGTCCCGTACTGACTGAGCGTGTCTCTGTCCCGTACTGACTGAGCGTGTCTCTGTCTCTGTCCCGTACTGACTGAGCGTGTCTCTGTCTCTGTCCCGTACTGACTGAGCGTGTCTCTGTCCCGTACTGACTGAGCGTGTCTCTGTCTCTGTCCCGTACTGACTGAGCGTGTCTCTGTCCCGCACTGACTGAGCGTGTCTCTGTCTCTGTCCCGTACTGACTGAGCGTGTCTCTGTCCCATACTGACTGAGCGTGTCTCTGTCCCGTACTGACTGAGCGTGTCTCTGTCTCGTACTGACTGAGCGTGTCTCTGTTCCGCACTGACTGAGCGTGTCTCTGTCTCTGTCCCGTACTGACTGAGCGTGTCTCTGTCCCGTACTGACTGAGCGTGTCTCTGTCTCTGTCCCGTACTGACTGAGCGTGTCTCTGTCCCGTACTGACTGAGCGTGTCTCTGTCCCGTACTGACTGTGCGTGTCTCTGTCTCTGTCCCGTACTGACTGAGCGTGTCTCTGTCTCTGTCCCGTACTGACTGAGCGTGTCTCTGTCTCTGTCCCGTACTGACTGAGCGTGTCTCTGTCTCTGTCCCGTACTGACTGAGCGTGTCTCTGTCCCGTACTGACTGAGCGTGTCGCTGTCCCGTACTGACTGAGCGTGTCTCTGTCTCTGTCCCGTACTGACTGAGCGTGTCTCTGTCTCTGTCCCGTACTGACTGAGCGTGTCTCTGTCCCCGTACTGACTGAGCGTGTCTCTGTCTCTGTCCCGTACTGACTGAGCGTGTCTCTGTCCCGTACTGACTGAGCGTGTCTCTGTCTCTGTCCCGTACTGACTGAGCGTGTCTCTGTCTCTGTCCCGTACTGACTGAGCGTGTCTCTGTCTCTGTCCCGTACTGACTGAGCGTGTCTCTGTCTCTGTCCCGTACTGACTGAGCGTGTCACTGTCTCTGTCCCGTGCTGACTGAGCGTGTCTCTGTCTCTGTCCCGTACTGACTGAGCGTGTCTCTGTCCCGTACTGACTGAGCGTGTCTCTGTCCCGTACTGACTGAGCGTGTCTCTGTCTCTGTCCCGTACTGACTGAGCGTGTCTCTGTCCCGTACTGACTGAGCGTGTCACTGTCTCTGTCCCGTACTGACTGAGCGTGTCTCTGTCCCGTACTGACGGAGCGTGTCTCTGCCCCGTACTGACTGAGCGTGTCTCTGTCTCTGTCCCGTACTGACTGAGCGTGTCACTGTCTCTGTCCCGTACTGACTGAGCGTGTCTCTGTCCCGTACTGACTGAGCGTGTCTCTGTCCCGTACTGACTGAGCGTGTCTCTGTCCCGGACTGACTGAGCGTGTCTCTGCCCCGTACTGACTGAGCGTGTCTCTGTCTCTGTCCCGTACTGACTGAGCGTGTCTCTGTCTCTGTCCCGTACTGACTGAGCGTGTCTCTGTCTCTGTCCCGTACTGACTGAGCGTGTCTCTGTCCCGTACTGACTGAGCGTGTCTCTGTCCCGTACTGACTGAGCGTGTCTCTGTCCCGTACTGACTGAGCGTGTCTCTGTCCCGTACTGACTGAGCGTGTCTCTGTCTCTGTCCCGTACTGACTGAGCGTGTCTCTGTCCCGTACTGACTGAGCGTGTCACTGTCTCTGTCCCGTACTGACTGAGCGTGTCTCTGTCCCGTACTGACTGAGCGTGTCTCTGTCTCTGTCCCGTACTGACTGAGCGTGTCTCTGTCCCGTACTGACTGAGCGTGTCTCTGTCTCTGTCCCGTACTGACTGAGCGGGTCTCTGTCCCGTACTGACTGAGTGTGTCTCTGTCCCGTACTGACTGAGCGTGTCTCTGTCCCGTACTGACTGAGCGTGTCTCTGTCCCGTACTGACTGAGCGTGTCTCTGTCCCGTACTGACTGAGCGTGTCTCTGTCTCTGTCCCGTACTGACTGAGCGTGTCTCTGTCCCGTACTGACTGAGCGTGTCTCTGTCCCGTACTGACTGAGCGTGTCTCTGTCTCTGTCCCGTACTGACTGAGCGTGTCTCTGTCCCGTACTGACTGAGCGTGTCTCTGTCCCCGTACTGACTGAGCGTGTCTCTGTCCCGTACTGACTGAGCGTGTCTCTGTCTCTGTCCCGTACTGACTGAGCGTGTCTCTGTCCCGTACTGACTGAGCGTGTCTCTGTCCCGTACTGACTGAGCGTGTCTCTGTCCCGTACGGACTGAGCGTGTCTCTGTCTCTGTCCCGTACTGACTGAGCGTGTCTCTGTCCCGTACTGACTGAGCGTGTCTCTGTCTCTGTCCCGTACTGACTGAGCGTGTCTCTGTCCCGTACTGACTGAGCGTGTCTCTGTCCCGTACTGACTGAGCGTGTCTCTGTCTCTGTCCCGTACTGACTGAGCGTGTCTCTGTCTCTGTCCCGTACTGACTGAGCGTGTCTCTGTCTCTGTCCCGTACTGACTGAGCGTGTCTCTGTCTCTGTCCCGTACTGACTGAGCGTGTCTCTGTCTCTGTCCCGTACTGACTGAGCGTGTCTCTGTCCCGTACTGACTGAGCGTGTCTCTGTCTCTGTCCCGTACTGACTGAGCGTGTCTCTGTCTCTGTCCCGTACTGACTGAGCGTGTCTCTGTCTCTGTCCCGTACTGACTGAGCGTGTCTCTGTCTCTGTCCCGTACTGACTGAGCGTGTCTCTGTCTCTGTCCCGTACTGACTGAGCGTGTCTCTGTCTCTGTCCCGTACTGACTGAGCGTGTCTCTGTCCCGTACTGACTGAGCGTGTCTCTGTCCCGTACTGACTGAGCGTGTCTCTGTCCCGTACTGACTGAGCGTGTCTCTGTCTCTGTCCCGTACTGACTGAGCGTGTCTCTGTCCCGTACTGACTGAGCGTGTCTCTGTCCCGTACTGACTGAGCGTGTCTCTGTCCCGTACTGACTGAGCGTGTCTCTGTCCCGCACTGACTGAGCGTGTCTCTGTCCCGTACTGACTGAGCGTGTCTCTGTCCCGTACTGACTGAGCGTGTCTCTGTCTCTGTCCCGTACTGACTGAGCGTGTCTCTGTCTCTGTCCCGTACTGACTGAGCGTGTCTCTGTCCCCGTACTGACTGAGCGTGTCTCTGTCTCTGTCCCGTACTGACTGAGCGTGTCTCTGTCTCTGTCCCGTACTGACTGAGCGTGTCTCTGTCTCTGTCCCGTACTGACTGAGCGTGTCTCTGTCTCTGTCCCGTACTGACTGAGCGTGTCTCTGTCTCTGTCCCGTACTGACTGAGCGTGTCTCTGTCTCTGTCCCGTACTGACTGAGCGTGTCTCTGTCTCTGTCCCGTACTGACTGAGCGTGTCTCTGTCTCTGTCCCGTACTGACTGAGCGTGTCTCTGTCCCGTACTGACTGAGCGTGTCTCTGTCCCGTACTGACTGAGCGTGTCTCTGTCCCGTACTGACTGAGCGTGTCTCTGTCCCGCACTGACTGAGCGTGTCTCTGTCCCGTACTGACTGAGCGTGTCTCTGTCTCTGTCCCGTACTGACTGAGCGTGTCTCTGTCCCGTACTGACTGAGCGTGTCTCTGTTTTTGTCCCGTACTGACTGAGCGTGTCACTGTCTCTGTCCCGTACTGACTGAGCGTGTCTCTGTCTCTGTCCCGTACTGACTGAGCGTGTCTCTGTCCCGTACTGACTGAGCGTGTCTCTGTCCCGTACTGACTGAGCGTGTCTCTGTCTCTGTCCCGTACTGACTGAGCGTGTCTCTGCCCCGTACTGACTGAGCGTGTCTCTGTCTCTGTCTCGTACTGACTGAGCGTGTCTCTGTCCCGTACTGACTGAGCGTGTCTCTGTCCCGTACTGCCTGAGCGTGTCTCTGTCCCGTACTGACTGAGCGTGTCTCTGTCTCTGTCCCGTACTGCCTGAGCGTGTCTCTGTCCCGTACTGACTGAGCGTGTCTCTGTCTCTGTCCCGTACTGACTGAGCGTGTCTCTGTCTCTGTCCCGTACTGACTGAGCGTGTCTCTGTCTCTGTCCCGTACTGACTGAGCGTGTCTCTGTCTCTGTCCCGTACTGACTGAGCGTGTCTCTGTCCCGTACTGACTGAGCGTGTCTCTGTCCAGTACTGACTGAGCGTGTCTCTGTCTCTGTCCCGTACTGACTGAGCGTGTCTCTGTCTCTGTCCCGTACTGACTGAGCGTGTCTCTGTCCCGTACTGACTGAGCGTGTCTCTGTCCAGTACTGACTGAGCGTGTCTCTGTCCCGTACTGACTGAGCGTGTCTCTGTCTCTGTCCCGTACTGACTGAGCGTGTCTCTGTCTCTGTCCCGTACTGACTGAGCGTGTCTCTGTCCCGTACTGACTGAGCGTGTCTCTGTCCCGTACTGACTGAGCGTGTCTCTGTCTCTGTACCGTACTGACTGAGCGTGTCTCTGTCCCGTACTGACTGAGCGTGTCTCTGTCTCTGTCCCGTACTGACTGAGCGTGTCTCTGTCCCGTACTGACTGAGCGTGTCTCTGCCCCGTACTGACTGAGCGTGTCTCTGTCTCTGCCCCGTACTGACTGAGCGTGTCTCTGTCCCGTACTGACTGAGCGTGTCTCTGTCTCTGTCCCCGTACTGACTGAGCGTGTCTCTGTCCCGTACTGACTGAGCGTGTCTCTGTCCCGTACTGACTGAGCGTGTCTCTGTCCCGTACTGACTGAGCGTGTCTCTGTCTCTGTCTCGTACTGACTGAGCGTGTCTCTGTCTCTGTCCCGTACTGACGGAGCGTGTCTCTGTCCCGTACTGACTGAGCGTGTCTCTGTCCCGTACTGACTGAGCGTGTCTCTGTCTCTGTCCCGTACTGACTGAGGGTGTCTCTGTCTCTGTCCCGTACTGACGGAGCGTGTCTCTGTCCCGTACTGACTGAGCGTGTCTCTGCCCCGTACTGACTGAGCGTGTCTCTGCCCCTGTCCCGTACTGACTGAGCGTGTCTCTGTCTCTGTCCCGTACTGACTGAGCGTGTCTCTGTCTCTGTCCCGTACTGACTGAGCGTGTCTCTGTCTCTGTCCCGTACTGACTGAGCGTGTCTCTGTCCCGTACTGACTGAGCGTGTCTCTGTCCCGTACTGACTGAGCGTGTCTCTGTCTCTGTCCCGTACTGACTGAGCGTGTCTCTGTCTCTGTCCCGTACTGACTGAGCGTGTCTCTGTCTCTGTCCCGTACTGACTGAGCGTGTCTCTGTCCCGTACTGACTGAGCGTGTCTCTGTCCCGTACTGACTGAGCGTGTCTCTGTCTCTGTCCCGTACTGACTGAGCGTGTCTCTGTCTCTGTCCCGTACTGACTGAGCGTGTCTCTGTCCCGTACTGACTGAGCGTGTCTCTGTCCCGTACTGACTGAGCGTGTCTCTGTCCCGTACTGACTGAGCGTGTCTCTGTCCCGTACTGACTGAGCGTGTCTCTGTCCCGTACTGACTGAGCGTGTCTCTGTCTCTGTCCCGTACTGACTGAGCGTGTCTCTGTCTCTGTCCCGTACTGACTGAGCGTGTCTCTGTCCCCGTACTGACTGAGCGTGTCTCTGTCTCTGTCCCGTACTGACTGAGCGTGTCTCTGTCTCTGTCCCGTACTGACTGAGCGTGTCTCTGTCTCTGTCCCGTACTGACTGAGCGTGTCTCTGTCTCTGTCCCGTACTGACTGAGCGTGTCTCTGTCTCTGTCCCGTACTGACTGAGCGTGTCTCTGTCTCTGTCCCGTACTGACTGAGCGTGTCTCTGTCTCTGTCCCGTACTGACTGAGCGTGTCTCTGTCTCTGTCCCGTACTGACTGAGCGTGTCTCTGTCCCGTACTGACTGAGCGTGTCTCTGTCCCGTACTGACTGAGCGTGTCTCTGTCCCGTACTGACTGAGCGTGTCTCTGTCCCGCACTGACTGAGCGTGTCTCTGTCCCGTACTGACTGAGCGTGTCTCTGTCTCTGTCCCGTACTGACTGAGCGTGTCTCTGTCCCGTACTGACTGAGCGTGTCTCTGTTTTTGTCCCGTCCTGACTGAGCGTGTCACTGTCTCTGTCCCGTACTGACTGAGCGTGTCTCTGTCTCTGTCCCGTACTGACTGAGCGTGTCTCTGTCCCGTACTGACTGAGCGTGTCTCTGTCCCGTACTGACTGAGCGTGTCTCTGTCTCTGTCCCGTACTGACTGAGCGTGTCTCTGCCCCGTACTGACTGAGCGTGTCTCTGTCTCTGTCTCGTACTGACTGAGCGTGTCTCTGTCCCGTACTGACTGAGCGTGTCTCTGTCCCGTACTGCCTGAGCGTGTCTCTGTCCCGTACTGACTGAGCGTGTCTCTGTCTCTGTCCCGTACTGCCTGAGCGTGTCTCTGTCCCGTACTGACTGAGCGTGTCTCTGTCTCTGTCCCGTACTGACTGAGCGTGTCTCTGTCTCTGTCCCGTACTGACTGAGCGTGTCTCTGTCTCTGTCCCGTACTGACTGAGCGTGTCTCTGTCTCTGTCCCGTACTGACTGAGCGTGTCTCTGTCCCGTACTGACTGAGCGTGTCTCTGTCTCTGTCCCGTACTGACTGAGCGTGTCTCTGTCCCGTACTGACTGAGCGTGTCTCTGTCTCTGTCCCGTACTGACTGAGCGTGTCTCTGTCTCTGTCCCGTACTGACTGAGCGTGTCTCTGTCCCGTACTGACTGAGCGTGTCTCTGTCCCGTACTGACTGAGCGTGTCTCTGTCTCTGTACCGTACTGACTGAGCGTGTCTCTGTCCCGTACTGACTGAGCGTGTCTCTGTCTCTGTCCCGTACTGACTGAGCGTGTCTCTGTCCCGTACTGACTGAGCGTGTCTCTGCCCCGTACTGACTGAGCGTGTCTCTGTCTCTGCCCCGTACTGACTGAGCGTGTCTCTGTCCCGTACTGACTGAGCGTGTCTCTGTCTCTGTCCCCGTACTGACTGAGCGTGTCTCTGTCCCGTACTGACTGAGCGTGTCTCTGTCCCGTACTGACTGAGCGTGTCTCTGTCCCGTACTGACTGAGCGTGTCTCTGTCTCTGTCTCGTACTGACTGAGCGTGTCTCTGTCTCTGTCCCGTACTGACGGAGCGTGTCTCTGTCCCGTACTGACTGAGCGTGTCTCTGTCCCGTACTGACTGAGCGTGTCTCTGTCTCTGTCCCGTACTGACTGAGGGTGTCTCTGTCTCTGTCCCGTACTGACGGAGCGTGTCTCTGTCCCGTACTGACTGAGCGTGTCTCTGCCCCGTACTGACTGAGCGTGTCTCTGCCCCTGTCCCGTACTGACTGAGCGTGTCTCTGTCTCTGTCCCGTACTGACTGAGCGTGTCTCTGTCTCTGTCCCGTACTGACTGAGCGTGTCTCTGTCTCTGTCCCGTACTGACTGAGCGTGTCTCTGTCCCGTACTGACTGAGCGTGTCTCTGTCCCGTACTGACTGAGCGTGTCTCTGTCTCTGTCCCGTACTGACTGAGCGTGTCTCTGTCTCTGTCCCGTACTGACTGAGCGTGTCTCTGTCTCTGTCCCGTACTGACTGAGCGTGTCTCTGTCCCGTACTGACTGAGCGTGTCTCTGTCTCTGTCCCGTACTGACTGAGCGTGTCTCTGCCCCGTACTGACTGAGCGTGTCTCTGTCCCGTACTGACTGAGCGTGTCTCTGTCTCTGTCCCCGTACTGACTGAGCGTGTCTCTGTCCCGTACTGACTGAGCGTGTCTCTGTCCCGTACTGACTGAGCGTGTCTCTGTCTCTGTCTCGTACTGACTGAGCGTGTCTCTGTCCCGTACTGACTGAGCGTGTCTCTGTCTCTGTCCCGTACTGACGGAGCGTGTCTCTGTCCCGTACTGACTGAGCGTGTCTCTGTCCCGTACTGACTGAGCGTGTCTCTGTCTCTGTCCCGTACTGACTGAGCGTGTCTCTGTCCCGTACTGACTGAGCGTGTCTCTGTCTCTGTCTCGTACTGACTGAGCGTGTCTCTGTCCCGTACTGACTGAGCGTGTCTCTGTCTCTGTCCCGTACTGACGGAGCGTGTCTCTGTCCCGTACTGACTGAGCGTGCCTCTGTCCCGTACTGACTGAGCGTGTCTCTGTCTCTGTCCCGTACTGACGGAGCGTGTCTCTGTCCCGTACTGACTGAGCGTGTCTCTGTCCCGTACTGACTGAGCGTGTCTCTGTCTCTGTCCCGTACTGACGGAGCGTGTCTCTGTCCCGTACTGACTGAGCGTGTCTCTGCCCCGTACTGACTGAGCGTGTCTCTGTCTCTGTCCCGTACTGACTGAGCGTGTCTCTGCCCCGTACTGACTGAGCGTGTCTCTGTCTCTGTCTCGTACTGACTGAGCGTGTCTCTGTCCCGCACTGACTGAGCGTGTCTCTGTCTCTGTCCCGTACTGACTGAGCGTGTCTCTGTCTCTGTCCCGTACTGACTGAGCGTGTCTCTGTCTCTGTCCCGTACTGACTGAGCGTGTCTCTGTCTCTGTCCCGTACTGACTGAGCGTGTCTCTGTCTCTGTCTCGTACTGACTGAGCGTGTCTCTGTCTCGTACTGACTGAGCGTGTCTCTGTCTCTGTCCCGTACTGACTGAGCGTGTCTCTGTCTCTGTCCCGTACTGACTGAGCGTGTCTCTGTCCCGTACTGACTGAGCGTGTCTCTGTCTCTGTCCCGTACTGACTGAGCGTGTCTCTGTCCCGTACTGACTGAGCGTGTCTCTGTCTCTGTCCCGTACTGACTGAGCGTGTCTCTGTCTCTGTCCCGTACTGACTGAGCGTGTCTCTGTCTCTGTCCCGTACTGACTGAGCGTGTCTCTGTCCCGTACTGACTGAGCGTGTCTCTGTCCCGTACTGACTGAGCGTGTCTCTGTCCCGTACTGACTGAGCGTGTCTCTGTCCCGTACTGACTGAGCGTGTCTCTGTCCCGTACTGACTGAGCGTGTCTCTGTCCCGTACTGACTGAGCGTGTCTCTGTCCCGTACTGACTGAGCGTGTCTCTGTCCCGTACTGACTGAGCGTGTCTCTGTCCCGTACTGACTGAGCGTGTCTCTGTCCCGTACTGACTGAGCGTGTCTCTGTCCCGTACTGACTGAGCGTGTCTCTGTCCCGTACTGACTGAGCGTGTCTCTGTCTCTGTCCCGTACTGACTGAGCGTGTCTCTGTCCCGCACTGACTGAGCGTGTCTCTGTCCCGTACTGACTGAGCGTGTCTCTGTCCCGTACTGACTGAGCGTGTCTCTGTCTCTGTCCCGTACTGACTGAGCGTGTCTCTGTCTCTGTCCCGTACTGCCTGAGCGTGTCTCTGTCCCGTACTGACTGAGCGTGTCTCTGTCCCGTACTGACTGAGCGTGTCTCTGTCCCGTACTGACTGAGCGTGTCTCTGTCCCGTACTGACTGAGCGTGTCTCTGTCCCGTACTGACTGAGCGTGTCTCTGTCTCTGTCCCGTACTGACTGAGCGTGTCTCTGTCCCGTACTGACTGAGCGTGTCTCTGTCTCTGTCCCGTACTGACTGAGCGTGTCTCTGTCTCTGTCCCGTACTGACTGAGCGTGTCTCTGTCCCCGTACTGACTGAGCGTGTCACTGTCTCTGTCCCGTACTGACTGAGCGTGTCTCTGTCTCTGTCCCGTACTGACTGAGCGTGTCTCTGTCCCGTACTGACTGAGCGTGTCTCTGTCCCGTACTGACTGAGCGTGTCTCTGTCCCGTACTGACTGAGCGTGTCTCTGTCCCGTACTGACTGAGCGTGTCTCTGTCTCTGTCCCGTACTGACTGAGCGTGTCTCTGTCTCTGTCCCGTACTGACTGAGCGTGTCTCTGTCCCGTACTGACTGAGCGTGTCTCTGTCTCGTACTGACTGAGCGTGTCTCTGTCCCGTACTGACTGAGCGTGTCTCTGTCCCGTACTGACTGAGCGTGTCTCTGTCCCGCACTGACTGAGCGTGTCTCTGTCCCGCACTGACTGAGCGTGTCTCTGTCCCGTACTGACTGAGCGTGTCTCTGTCCCGTACTGACTGAGCGTGTCTCTGTCTCTGTCCCGTACTGACTGAGCGTGTCTCTGTCTCTGTCCCGTACTGACTGAGCGTGTCTCTGTCCCGTACTGACTGAGCGTGTCTCTGTCCCGTACTGACTGAGCGTGTCTCTGTCCCGTACTGACTGAGCGTGTCTCTGTCCCGTACTGACTGAGCGTGTCTCTGTCTCTGTCCCGTACTGACTGAGCGTGTCTCTGTCCCGTACTGACTGAGCGTGTCTCTGTCTCTGTCCTGTACTGACTGAGCGTGTCTCTGTCCCGTACTGACTGGGCGTGTCTCTGTCTCTGTCCCGTACTGACTGAGCGGGTCTCTGTCCCGTACTGACTGAGTGTGTCTCTGTCCCGTACTGACTGAGCGTGTCTCTGTCCCGTACTGACTGAGCGTGTCTCTGTCCCGTACTGACTGAGCGTGTCTCTGTCCCGTACTGACTGAGCATGTCTCTGTCCCGTACTGACTGAGCGTGTCTCTGTCTCTGTCCCGTACTGACTGAGCGTGTCTCTGTCCCGTACTGACTGAGCGTGTCTCTGTCTCTGTCCCGTACTGACTGAGCGTGTCTCTGTCCCGTACTGACTGAGCGTGTCTCTGTCTCTGTCCCGTACTGACTGAGCGTGTCTCTGTCTCTGTCCCGTACTGACTGAGCGTGTCTCTGTCTCTGTCCCGTACTGACTGAGCGTGTCTCTGTCTCTGTCCCGTACTGACTGAGCGTGTCTCTGTCTCTGTCCCGTACTGACTGAGCGTGTCTCTGTCTCTGTCCCGTACTGACTGAGCGTGTCTCTGCCCCGTACTGACTGAGCGTGTCTCTGTCTCTGTCTCGTACTGACTGAGCGTGTCTCTGTCCCGTACTGACTGAGCGTGTCTCTGTCTCTGTCCCGTACTGACTCAGCGTGTCTCTGTCCCGTACTGACTGAGCCTGTCTCTGTCTCTGTCCCGTACTGACTGAGCGTGTCTCTGTCCCGTACTGACTGAGCGTGTCTCTGTCCCGTACTGACTGAGCATGTCTCTGTCTCTGTCCCGTACTGACTGAGCGTGTCTCTGTCTCTGTCCCGTACTGACTGAGCGTGTCTCTGTCCCGTACTGACTGAGCGTGTCTCTGTCTCTGTCCCGTACTGACTGAGCGTGTCTCTGTCTCTGTCCCGTACTGACTGAGCGTGTCTCTGTCTCTGTCCCATACTGACTGAGCGTGTCTCTGTCCCGTACTGACTGAGCGTGTCTCTGTCTCTGTCCCATACTGACTGAGCGTGTCTCTGTCTCTGTCCCGTACTGACTGAGCGTGTCTCTGTCTCTGTCCCGTACTGACTGAGCGTGTCTCTGTCTCTGTCCCGTACTGACTGAGCGTGTCTCTGTCCCGTACTGACTGAGCGTGTCTCTGTCTCTGTCCCGTACTGACTGAGCGTGTCTCTGTCTCTGTCCCGTACTGACTGAGCGTGTCTCTGTCCCGTACTGACTGAGCGTGTCTCTGTCTCTGTCCCGTATTGACTGAGCGTGTCTCTGTCTCTGTCCCGTACTGACTGAGCGTGTCTCTGTCTCTGTCCCGTACTGACTGAGCGTGTCTCTGTACCGTACTGACTGAGCGTGTCTCTGTCTCTGTCCCGTACTGACTGAGCGTGTCTCTGTCCCGTACTGACTGAGCGTGTCTCTGTCCCGTACTGACTGAGCGTGTCTCTGTCCCGTACTGACTGAGCGTGTCTCTGTCCCGTACTGACTGAGCGTGTCTCTGTCTCTGTCCCGTACTGACTGAGCGTGTCTCTGTCTCTGTCCCGTACTGACTGAGCGTGTCTCTGTCCCGTACTGACTGAGCGTGTCTCTGTCCCGTACTGACGGAGCGTGTCTCTGTCTCTGTCCCGTACTGACTGAGGGTGTCTCTGTCTCTGTCCCGTACTGACTGAGCGTGTCTCTGTCCCGTACTGACTGAGCGTGTCTCTGTCCCGTACTGACTGGGCGTGTCTCTGTCTCTGTCCCGTACTGACTGAGCGTGTCTCTGTCTCTGTCCCGTACTGACTGAGCGTGTCTCTGTCTCTGTCCCCTACTGACTGAGCGTGTCTCTGTCTCTGTCCCGTACTGACTGAGCGTGTCTCTGTCCCGTACTGACTGAGCGTGTCTCTGTCCCGTACTGACTGAGCGTGTCTCTGTCTCTGTCCCGTACTGACTGAGCGTGTCTCTGTCCCGTACTGACTGAGCGTGTCTCTGTCTCTGTCCCGTACTGACTGAGCGTGTCTCTGTCTCTGTCCCGCACTGACTGAGCGTGTCTCTGTCTCTGTCCCGTACTGACTGAGCGTGTCTCTGTCCCGTACTGACTGAGCGTGTCTCTGTCCCGTACTGACTGAGCGTGTCTCTGTCCCGTACTGACTGAGCGTGTCTCTGTCTCTGTCCCGTACTGACTGAGCGTGTCTCTGTCCCGTACTGACTGAGCGTGTCTCTGTCTCTGTCCCGTACTGACTGAGCGTGTCTCTGTCTCTGTCCCGTACTGACTGAGCGTGTCTCTGTCTCTGTCCCGTACTGACTGAGCGTGTCTCTGTCTCTGTCCAGTACTGACTGAGCGTGTCTCTGTCCCGTACTGACTGAGCGTGTCTCTGTCTCTGTCCCGTACTGACTGAGCGTGTCTCTGTCTCTGTCCCGTACTGACTGAGCGTGTCTCTGTCCCGTACTGACTGAGCGTGTCTCTGTCCCGTACTGACTGAGCGTGTCTCTGTCTCTCTCCCGTACTGACTGAGCGTGTCTCTGTCTCTGTCCCGTACTGACTGAGCGTGTCTCTGTCTCTGTCCAATACTGACTGAGCGTGTCTCTGTCCCGTACTGACAGAGCCTGTCTCTGTCCCGTACTGACTGAGCGTGTCCCTGTCCCGTACTGACTGAGCGTGTCTCTGTCTCTGTCCCGTACTGACTGAGCGTGTCTCTGTCCCGTACTGACTGAGCGTGTCTCTGTCTCTGTCCCGTACTGACTGAGCGTGTCTCTGTCTCTGTCCCGTACTGACTGAGCGTGTCTCTGTCCCGTACTGACTGAGCGTGTCTCTGTCTCTGTCCCATACTGACTGAGCGTGTCTCTGTCCCGTACTGACAGAGCCTGTCTCTGTCCCGTACTGACTGAGCGTGTCTCTGTCCCGTACTGACTGAGCGTGTCTCTGTCCCGTACTGACTGAGCGTGTCTCTGTCCCGTACTGACTGAGCGTGTCTCTGTCCCGTACTGACTGAGCGTGTCTCTGTCTCTGTCCCGTACTGACTGAGCGTGTCTCTGTCCCGTACTGACTGAGCGTGTCTCTGTCTCTGTCCCGTACTGACTGAGCGTGTCTCTGTCTCTGTCCCGTACTGACTGAGCGTGTCTCTGTCCCGTACTGACTGAGCGTGTCTCTGTCCCGTACTGACTGAGCGTGTCTCTGTCTCTCTCCCGTACTGACTGAGCGTGTCTCTGTCTCTGTCCCGTACTGACTGAGCGTGTCTCTGTCTCTGTCCCATACTGACTGAGCGTGTCTCTGTCCCGTACTGACAGAGCCTGTCTCTGTCCCGTACTGACTGAGCGTGTCCCTGTCCCGTACTGACTGAGCGTGTCTCTGTCTCTGTCCCGTACTGACTGAGCGTGTCTCTGTCCCGTACTGACTGAGCGTGTCTCTGTCTCTCTCCCGTACTGACTGAGCGTGTCTCTGTCTCTGTCCCGTACTGACTGAGCGTGTCTCTGTCTCTGTCCCATACTGACTGAGCGTGTCTCTGTCCCGTACTGACAGAGCCTGTCTCTGTCCCGTACTGACTGAGCGTGTCCCTGTCCCGTACTGACTGAGCGTGTCTCTGTCTCTGTCCCGTACTGACTGAGCGTGTCTCTGTCCCGTACTGACTGAGCGTGTCTCTGTCTCTGTCCCGTACTGACTGAGCGTGTCTCTGTCTCTGTCCCGTACTGACTGAGCGTGTCTCTGTCCCGTACTGACTGAGCGTGTCTCTGTCTCTGTCCCATACTGACTGAGCGTGTCTCTGTCCCGTACTGACAGAGCCTGTCTCTGTCCCGTACTGACTGAGCGTGTCTCTGTCCCGTACTGACTGAGCGTGTCTCTGTCCCGTACTGACTGAGCGTGTCTCTGTCCCGTACTGACTGAGCGTGTCTCTGTCCCGTACTGACTGAGCGTGTCTCTGTCTCTGTCCCGTACTGACTGAGCGTGTCTCTGTCCCGTACTGACTGAGCGTGTCTCTGTCTCTGTCCCGTACTGACTGAGCGTGTCTCTGTCTCTGTCCCGTACTGACTGAGCGTGTCTCTGTCCCGTACTGACTGAGCGTGTCTCTGTCCCGTACTGACTGAGCGTGTCTCTGTCTCTCTCCCGTACTGACTGAGCGTGTCTCTGTCTCTGTCCCGTACTGACTGAGCGTGTCTCTGTCTCTGTCCCATACTGACTGAGCGTGTCTCTGTCCCGTACTGACAGAGCCTGTCTCTGTCCCGTACTGACTGAGCGTGTCCCTGTCCCGTACTGACTGAGCGTGTCTCTGTCTCTGTCCCGTACTGACTGAGCGTGTCTCTGTCTCTGTCCCGTACTGACTGAGCGTGTCTCTGTCCCGTACTGACTGAGCGTGTCTCTGTCTCTGTCCCATACTGACTGAGCGTGTCTCTGTCCCGTACTGACAGAGCCTGTCTCTGTCTCTGTCCCGTACTGACTGAGCGTGTCTCTGTCTCTGTCCCGTACTGACTGAGCGTGTCTCTGTCCCGTACTGACTGAGCGTGTCTCTGTCTCTGTCCCATACTGACTGAGCGTGTCTCTGTCCCGTACTGACAGAGCCTGTCTCTGTCCCGTACTGACTGAGCGTGTCTCTGTCCCGTACTGACTGAGCGTGTCTCTGTCCCGTACTGACTGAGCGTGTCTCTGTCCCGTACTGACTGAGCGTGTCTCTGTCCCGTACTGACTGAGCGTGTCTCTGTCCCGTACTGACTGAGCGTGTCTCTGTCCCGAACTGACTGAGCGTGTCTCTGTCTCTGTCCCGTACGACTGAGCGTGTCTCTGTCCCGTACTGACTGAGCGTGTCTCTGTCCCGTACTGACTGAGCGTGTCTCTGTCCCGTACTGACTGAGCGTGTCTCTGTCTCTGTCCCGTACTGACTGAGCGTGTCTCTGTCCCGTACTGACTGAGCGTGTCTCTGTCCCGTACTGACTGAGCGTGTCTCTGTCCCGTACTGACTGAGCGTGTCTCTGTCTCTGTCCCGTACTGACTGAGCGTGTCTCTGTCCTGTACTGACTGAGCGTGTCTCTGTCTCTGTCCCGTACTGACTGAGCGTGTCTCTGTCCCGTACTGACTGAGCGTGTCTCTGTCTCTGTCCCGTACTGACTGAGCGTGTCTCTGTCCCGTACTGACTGAGCGTGTCTCTGTCCCGTACTGACTGAGCGTGTCTCTGTCCCGTACTGACTGAGCGTGTCTCTGTCCCGTACTGACTGAGCGTGTCTCTGTCTCTGTCCCGTACTGACTGAGCGTGTCTCTGTCTCTGTCCCGTACTGACTGAGCGTGTCACTGTCTCTGTCCCGTACTGACCGAGCGTGTCTCTGTCTCTGTCCCGTACTGACTGAGCGTGTCTCTGTCTCTGTCCCGTACTGACTGAGCGTGTCTCTGTCCCGTACTGACTGAGCGTGTCTCTGTCTCTGTCCCGTACTGACTGAGCGTGTCTCTGTCTCTGTCCCGTACTGACTGAGCGTGTCTCTGTCCCGTACTGACTGAGCGTGTCTCTGTCCCGTACTGACTGAGCGTGTCTCTGTCTCTGTCCCGTACTGACTGAGCGTGTCTCTGTCTCTGTCCCGTACTGACTGAGCGTGTCTCTGTCTCTGTCCCGTACTGACTGAGCGTGTCGCTGTCCCGTACTGACTGAGCGTGTCTCTGTCTCTGTCCCGTACTGACTGAGCGTGTCTCTGTCCCGTACTGACTGAGCGTGTCTCTGTCCCGTACTGACTGAGCGTGTCTCTGTCCCGTACTGACTGAGCGTGTCTCTGTCTCTGTCCCGTACTGACTGAGCGTGTCTCTGTCTCTGTCCCGTACTGACTGAGCGTGTCTCTGTCCCGTACTGACTGAGCGTGTCTCTGTCCTGTACTGACTGAGCGTGTCTCTGTCCCGTACTGACTGAGCGTGTCTCTGTCCCGTACTGACTGAGCGTGTCTCTGTCCCGTACTGACTGAGCGTGTCTCTGTCTCTGTCCCGTACTGACTGAGCGTGTCTCTGTCTCTGTCCCGTACTGACTGAGCGTGTCTCTGTCCCGTACTGACTGAGCGTGTCTCTGTCCCGTACTGACTGAGCGTGTCTCTGTCTCTGTCCCGTACTGACTGAGCGTGTCTCTGTCTCTGTCCCGTACTGACTGAGCGTGTCTCTGTCTCTGTCCCGTACTGACTGAGCGTGTCTCTGTCTCTGTCCCGTCCTGACTGAGTGTGTCTCTGTCTCTGTCCCGTACTGACTGAGCGTGTCTCTGTCTCTGTCCCGTACTGACTGAGCGTGTCTCTGTCTCTGTCCCGTACTGACTGAGCGTGTCTCTGTCCCGTACTGACTGAGCGTGTCTCTGTCTCTGTCCCGTACTGACTGAGCGTGTCTCTGTCCCGTACTGACTGAGCGTGTCTCTGTCTCTGTCCCGTACTGACTGAGCGTGTCTCTGTCTCTGTCCCGTACTGACTGAGCGTGTCTCTGTCTCTGTCCCGTACTGACTGAGCGTGTCTCTGTCTCTGTCCCGTACTGACTGAGCGTGTCTCTGTCCCGTACTGACTGAGCGTGTCTCTGTCCCGTACTGACTGAGCGTGTCTCTGTCCCGTACTGACTGAGCGTGTCTCTGTCCCGTACTGACTGAGCGTGTCTCTGTCCCGTACTGACTGAGCGTGTCTCTGTCCCGTACTGACTGAGCGTGTCTCTGTCCCGTACTGACTGAGCGTGTCTCTGTCCCGTACTGACTGAGCGTGTCTCTGTCCCGGACTGACTGAGCGTGTCTCTGTCCCGTACTGACTGAGCGTGTCTCTGTCCCCGTACTGACTGAGCGTGTCTCTGTCCCGCACTGACTGAGCGTGTCTCTGTCCCGTACTGACTGAGCGTGTCTCTGTCTCTGTCCCGTACTGACTGAGCGTGTCTCTGTCTCTGTCCCGTACTGCCTGAGCGTGTCTCTGTCCCGTACTGACTGAGCGTGTCTCTGTCCCGTACTGACTGAGCGTGTCTCTGTCCCGTACTGACTGAGCGTGTCTCTGTCCCGTACTGACTGAGCGTGTCTCTGTCCCGTACTGACTGAGCGTGTCTCTGTCTCTGTCCCGTACTGACTGAGCGTGTCTCTGTCTCTGTCCCGTACTGACTGAGCGTGTCTCTGTCTCTGTCCCGTACTGACTGAGCGTGTCTCTGTCTCTGTCCCGTACTGACTGAGCGTGTCTCTGTCCCCGTACTGACTGAGCGTGTCACTGTCTCTGTCCCGTACTGACTGAGCGTGTCTCTGTCTCTGTCCCGTACTGACTGAGCGTGTCTCTGTCACGTACTGACTGAGCGTGTCTCTGTCCCGTACTGACTGAGCGTGTCTCTGTCCCGTACTGACTGAGCGTGTCTCTGTCCCGTACTGACTGAGCGTGTCTCTGTCTCTGTCCCGTACTGACTGAGCGTGTCTCTGTCTCTGTCCCGTACTGACTGAGCGTGTCTCTGTCCCGTACTGACTGAGCGTGTCTCTGTCTCGTACTGACTGAGCGTGTCTCTGTCCCGTACTGACTGAGCGTGTCTCTGTCCCGTACTGACTGAGCGTGTCTCTGTCCCGCACTGACTGAGCGTGTCTCTGTCCCGCACTGACTGAGCGTGTCTCTGTCCCGTACTGACTGAGCGTGTCTCTGTCCCGTACTGACTGAGCGTGTCTCTGTCTCTGTCCCGTACTGACTGAGCGTGTCTCTGTCTCTGTCCCGTACTGACTGAGCGTGTCTCTGTCTCTGTCCCGTACTGACTGAGCGTGTCTCTGTCCCGTACTGACTGAGCGTGTCTCTGTCCCGTACTGACTGAGCGTGTCTCTGTCCCGTACTGACTGAGCGTGTCTCTGTCTCTGTCCCGTACTGACTGAGCGTGTCTCTGTCCCGTACTGACTGAGCGTGTCTCTGTCTCTGTCCTGTACTGACTGAGCGTGTCTCTGTCCCGTACTGACTGGGCGTGTCTCTGTCTCTGTCCCGTACTGACTGAGCGGGTCTCTGTCCCGTACTGACTGAGTGTGTCTCTGTCCCGTACTGACTGAGCGTGTCTCTGTCCCGTACTGACTGAGCGTGTCTCTGTCCCGTACTGACTGAGCGTGTCTCTGTCCCGTACTGACTGAGCATGTCTCTGTCCCGTACTGACTGAGCGTGTCTCTGTCTCTGTCCCGTACTGACTGAGCGTGTCTCTGTCCCGTACTGACTGAGCGTGTCTCTGTCTCTGTCCCGTACTGACTGAGCGTGTCTCTGTCCCGTACTGACTGAGCGTGTCTCTGTCCCGTACTGACTGAGCGTGTCTCTGTCTCTGTCCCGTACTGACTGAGCGTGTCTCTGTCTCTGTCCCGTACTGACTGAGCGTGTCTCTGTCTCTGTCCCGTACTGACTGAGCGTGTCTCTGTCTCTGTCCCGTACTGACTGAGCGTGTCTCTGTCTCTGTCCCGTACTGACTGAGCGTGTCTCTGCCCCGTACTGACTGAGCGTGTCTCTGTCTCTGTCTCGTACTGACTGAGCGTGTCTCTGTCCCGTACTGACTGAGCGTGTCTCTGTCTCTGTCCCGTACTGACTCAGCGTGTCTCTGTCCCGTACTGACTGAGCGTGTCTCTGTCTCATTCCCGTACTGACTGAGCGTGTCTCTGTCCCGTACTGACTGAGCGTGTCTCTGTCCCGTACTGACTGAGCATGTCTCTGTCTCTGTCCCGTACTGACTGAGCGTGTCTCTGTCTCTGTCCCGTACTGACTGAGCGTGTCTCTGTCCCGTACTGACTGAGCGTGTCTCTGTCTCTGTCCCGTACTGACTGAGCGTGTCTCTGTCTCTGTCCCGTACTGACTGAGCGTGTCTCTGTCTCTGTCCCATACTGACTGAGCGTGTCTCTGTCCCGTACTGACTGAGCGTGTCTCTGTCTCTGTCCCATACTGACTGAGCGTGTCTCTGTCTCTGTCCCGTACTGACTGAGCGTGTCTCTGTCTCTGTCCCGTACTGACTGAGCGTGTCTCTGTCTCTGTCCCGTACTGACTGAGCGTGTCTCTGTCCCGTACTGACTGAGCGTGTCTCTGTCTCTGTCCCGTACTGACTGAGCGTGTCTCTGTCTCTGTCCCGTACTGACTGAGCGTGTCTCTGTCCCGTACTGACTGAGCGTGTCTCTGTCTCTGTCCCGTATTGACTGAGCGTGTCTCTGTCTCTGTCCCGTACTGACTGAGCGTGTCTCTGTCTCTGTCCCGTACTGACTGAGCGTGTCTCTGTACCGTACTGACTGAGCGTGTCTCTGTCTCTGTCCCGTACTGACTGAGCGTGTCTCTGTCCCGTACTGACTGAGCGTGTCTCTGTCCCGTACTGACTGAGCGTGTCTCTGTCCCGTACTGACTGAGCGTGTCTCTGTCCCGTACTGACTGAGCGTGTCTCTGTCTCTGTCCCGTACTGACTGAGCGTGTCTCTGTCTCTGTCCCGTACTGACTGAGCGTGTCTCTGTCCCGTACTGACTGAGCGTGTCTCTGTCCCGTACTGACGGAGCGTGTCTCTGTCTCTGTCCCGTACTGACTGAGGGTGTCTCTGTCTCTGTCCCGTACTGACTGAGCGTGTCTCTGTCCCGTACTGACTGAGCGTGTCTCTGTCCCGTACTGACTGGGCGTGTCTCTGTCTCTGTCCCGTACTGACTGAGCGTGTCTCTGTCTCTGTCCCATACTGACTGAGCGTGTCTCTGTCCCGTACTGACAGAGCC
The DNA here is from genome assembly GCF_047496885.1 of Scyliorhinus torazame. NCBI lineage: Eukaryota > Metazoa > Chordata > Chondrichthyes > Carcharhiniformes > Scyliorhinidae > Scyliorhinus > Scyliorhinus torazame. The sequence continues at coordinate 68,739 of NW_027308480.1, forward strand.
TGTCTCTGTCCCGTACTGACTGAGCGTGTCTCTGTCCCGTACTGACTGAGCGTGTCTCTGTCCCGTACTGACTGAGCGTGTCTCTGTCCCGTACTGACTGAGCGTGTCTCTGTCCCGTACTGACTGAGCGTGTCTCTGTCCCGTACTGACTGAGCGTGTCTCTGTCCCGAACTGACTGAGCGTGTCTCTGTCTCTGTCCCGTACGACTGAGCGTGTCTCTGTCCCGTACTGACTGAGCGTGTCTCTGTCCCGTACTGACTGAGCGTGTCTCTGTCCCGTACTGACTGAGCGTGTCTCTGTCTCTGTCCCGTACTGACTGAGCGTGTCTCTGTCCCGTACTGACTGAGCGTGTCTCTGTCCCGTACTGACTGAGCGTGTCTCTGTCCCGTACTGACTGAGCGTGTCTCTGTCTCTGTCCCGTACTGACTGAGCGTGTCTCTGTCCTGTACTGACTGAGCGTGTCTCTGTCTCTGTCCCGTACTGACTGAGCGTGTCTCTGTCCCGTACTGACTGAGCGTGTCTCTGTCTCTGTCCCGTACTGACTGAGCGTGTCTCTGTCCCGTACTGACTGAGCGTGTCTCTGTCCCGTACTGACTGAGCGTGTCTCTGTCCCGTACTGACTGAGCGTGTCTCTGTCCCGTACTGACTGAGCGTGTCTCTGTCTCTGTCCCGTACTGACTGAGCGTGTCTCTGTCTCTGTCCCGTACTGACTAAGCGTGTCACTGTCTCTGTCCCGTACTGACCGAGCGTGTCTCTGTCTCTGTCCCGTACTGACTGAGCGTGTCTCTGTCTCTGTCCCGTACTGACTGAGCGTGTCTCTGTCCCGTACTGACTGAGCGTGTCTCTGTCTCTGTCCCGTACTGACTGAGCGTGTCTCTGTCTCTGTCCCGTACTGACTGAGCGTGTCTCTGTCCCGTACTGACTGAGCGTGTCTCTGTCCCGTACTGACTGAGCGTGTCTCTGTCTCTGTCCCGTACTGACTGAGCGTGTCTCTGTCTCTGTCCCGTACTGACTGAGCGTGTCGCTGTCCCGTACTGACTGAGCGTGTCTCTGTCTCTGTCCCGTACTGACTGAGCGTGTCTCTGTCCCGTACTGACTGAGCGTGTCTCTGTCCCGTACTGACTGAGCGTGTCTCTGTCCCGTACTGACTGAGCGTGTCTCTGTCTCTGTCCCGTACTGACTGAGCGTGTCTCTGTCTCTGTCCCGTACTGACTGAGCGTGTCTCTGTCCCGTACTGACTGAGCGTGTCTCTGTCCCGTACTGACTGAGCGTGTCTCTGTCCCGTACTGACTGAGCGTGTCTCTGTCTCTGTCCCGTACTGACTGAGCGTGTCTCTGTCTCTGTCCCGTACTGACTGAGCGTGTCTCTGTCTCTGTCCCGTACTGACTGAGCGTGTCTCTGTCTCTGTCCCGTCCTGACTGAGTGTGTCTCTGTCTCTGTCCCGTACTGACTGAGCGTGTCTCTGTCTCTGTCCCGTACTGACTGAGCGTGTCTCTGTCTCTGTCCCGTACTGACTGAGCGTGTCTCTGTCCCGTACTGACTGAGCGTGTCTCTGTCTCTGTCCCGTACTGACTGAGCGTGTCTCTGTCCCGTACTGACTGAGCGTGTCTCTGTCTCTGTCCCGTACTGACTGAGCGTGTCTCTGTCTCTGTCCCGTACTGACTGAGCGTGTCTCTGTCTCTGTCCCGTACTGACTGAGCGTGTCTCTGTCCCGTACTGACTGAGCGTGTCTCTGTCCCGTACTGACTGAGCGTGTCTCTGTCCCGTACTGACTGAGCGTGTCTCTGTCCCGTACTGACTGAGCGTGTCTCTGTCCCGTACTGACTGAGCGTGTCTCTGTCCCGTACTGACTGAGCGTGTCTCTGTCCCGTACTGACTGAGCGTGTCTCTGTCCCGTACTGACTGAGCGTGTCTCTGTCCCGTACTGACTGAGCGTGTCTCTGTCCCGGACTGACTGAGCGTGTCTCTGTCCCGTACTGACTGAGCGTGTCTCTGTCCCCGTACTGACTGAGCGTGTCTCTGTCCCGCACTGACTGAGCGTGTCTCTGTCCCGTACTGACTGAGCGTGTCTCTGTCCCGTACTGACTGAGCGTGTCTCTGTCTCTGTCCCGTACTGACTGAGCGTGTCTCTGTCTCTGTCCCGTACTGCCTGAGCGTGTCTCTGTCCCGTACTGACTGAGCGTGTCTCTGTCCCGTACTGACTGAGCGTGTCTCTGTCCCGTACTGACTGAGCGTGTCTCTGTCCCGTACTGACTGAGCGTGTCTCTGTCCCGTACTGACTGAGCGTGTCTCTGTCTCTGTCCCGTACTGACTGAGCGTGTCTCTGTCTCTGTCCCGTACTGACTGAGCGTGTCTCTGTCTCTGTCCCGTACTGACTGAGCGTGTCTCTGTCTCTGTCCCGTACTGACTGAGCGTGTCTCTGTCCCCGTACTGACTGAGCGTGTCACTGTCTCTGTCCCGTACTGACTGAGCGTGTCTCTGTCTCTGTCCCGTACTGACTGAGCGTGTCTCTGTCACGTACTGACTGAGCGTGTCTCTGTCCCGTACTGACTGAGCGTGTCTCTGTCTCTGTCCCGTACTGACTGAGCGTGTCTCTGTCTCTGTCCCGTACTGACTGAGCGTGTCTCTGTCCCGTACTGACTGAGCGTGTCTCTGTCTCGTACTGACTGAGCGTGTCTCTGTCCCGTACTGACTGAGCGTGTCTCTGTCCCGTACTGACTGAGCGTGTCTCTGTCCCGTACTGACTGAGCGTGTCTCTGTCCCGCACTGACTGAGCGTGTCTCTGTCCCGCACTGACTGAGCGTGTCTCTGTCCCGTACTGACTGAGCGTGTCTCTGTCCCGTACTGACTGAGCGTGTCTCTGTCTCTGTCCCGTACTGACTGAGCGTGTATCTGTCTCTGTCCCGTACTGACTGAGCGTGTCTCTGTCTCTGTCCCGTACTGACTGAGCGTGTCTCTGTCCCGTACTGACTGAGCGTGTCTCTGTCCCGTACTGACTGAGCGTGTCTCTGTCCCGTACTGACTGAGCGTGTCTCTGTCTCTGTCCCGTACTGACTGAGCGTGTCTCTGTCCCGTACTGACTGAGCGTGTCTCTGTCTCTGTCCTGTACTGACTGAGCGTGTCTCTGTCCCGTACTGACTGGGCGTGTCTCTGTCTCTGTCCCGTACTGACTGAGCGGGTCTCTGTCCCGTACTGACTGAGTGTGTCTCTGTCCCGTACTGACTGAGCGTGTCTCTGTCCCGTACTGACTGAGCGTGTCTCTGTCCCGTACTGACTGAGCGTGTCTCTGTCCCGTACTGACTGAGCATGTCTCTGTCCCGTACTGACTGAGCGTGTCTCTGTCTCTGTCCCGTACTGACTGAGCGTGTCTCTGTCCCGCACTGACTGAGCGTGTCTCTGTCTCTGTCCCGTACTGACTGAGCGTGTCTCTGTCCCGTACTGACTGAGTGTGTCTCTGTCCCGTACTGACTGAGCGTGTCTCTGTCCCGTACTGACTGAGCGTGTCTCTGTCCCGTACTGACTGAGCGTGTCTCTGTCCCGTACTGACTGAGCATGTCTCTGTCCCGTACTGACTGAGCGTGTCTCTGTCTCTGTCCCGTACTGACTGAGCGTGTCTCTGTCCCGCACTGACTGAGCGTGTCTCTGTCTCTGTCCCGTACTGACTGAGCGTGTCTCTGTCTCTGTCCCGTACTGACTGAGCGTGTCTCTGTCTCTGTCCCGTACTGACTGAGCGTGTCTCTGTCTCTGTCCCGTACTGACTGAGCGTGTCTCTGTCTCTGTCCCGTACTGACTGAGCGTGTCTCTGCCCCGTACTGACTGAGCGTGTCTCTGTCTCTGTCTCGTACTGACTGAGCGTGTCTCTGTCCCGTACTGACTGAGCGTGTCTCTGTCTCTGTCCCGTACTGACTCAGCGTGTCTCTGTCCCGTACTGACTGAGCGTGTCTCTGTCTCTGTCCCGTACTGACTGAGCGTGTCTCTGTCCCGTACTGACTGAGCGTGTCTCTGTCCCGTACTGACTGAGCATGTCTCTGTCTCTGTCCCGTACTGACTGAGCGTGTCTCTGTCTCTGTCCCGTACTGACTGAGCGTGTCTCTGTCCCGTACTGACTGAGCGTGTCTCTGTCTCTGTCCCGTACTGACTGAGCGTGTCTCTGTCTCTGTCCCGTACTGACTGAGCGTGTCTCTGTCTCTGTCCCATACTGACTGAGCGTGTCTCTGTCTCTGTCCCATACTGACTGAGCGTGTCTCTGTCCCGTACTGACTGAGCGTGTCTCTGTCTCTGTCCCATACTGACTGAGCGTGTCTCTGTCTCTGTCCCGTACTGACTGAGCGTGTCTCTGTCTCTGTCCCGTACTGACTGAGCGTGTCTCTGTCTCTGTCCCGTACTGACTGAGCGTGTCTCTGTCCCGTACTGACTGAGCGTGTCTCTGTCTCTGTCCCGTACTGACTGAGCGTGTCTCTGTCTCTGTCCCGTACTGACTGAGCGTGTCTCTGTCCCGTACTGACTGAGCGTGTCTCTGTCTCTGTCCCGTATTGACTGAGCGTGTCTCTGTCTCTGTCCCGTACTGACTGAGCGTGTCTCTGTCTCTGTCCCGTACTGACTGAGCGTGTCTCTGTACCGTACTGACTGAGCGTGTCTCTGTCTCTGTCCCGTACTGACTGAGCGTGTCTCTGTCCCGTACTGACTGAGCGTGTCTCTGTCCCGTACTGACTGAGCGTGTCTCTGTCCCGTACTGACTGAGCGTGTCTCTGTCCCGTACTGACTGAGCGTGTCTCTGTCTCTGTCCCGTACTGACTGAGCGTGTCTCTGTCTCTGTCCCGTACTGACTGAGCGTGTCTCTGTCCCGTACTGACTGAGCGTGTCTCTGTCCCGTACTGACGGAGCGTGTCTCTGTCTCTGTCCCGTACTGACTGAGGGTGTCTCTGTCTCTGTCCCGTACTGACTGAGCGTGTCTCTGTCCCGTACTGACTGAGCGTGTCTCTGTCCCGTACTGACTGGGCGTGTCTCTGTCTCTGTCCCGGACTGACTGAGCGTGTCTCTGTCTCTGTCCCGTACTGACTGAGCGTGTCTCTGTCTCTGTCCCGTACTGACTGAGCGTGTCTCTGTCTCTGTCCCGTACTGACTGAGCGTGTCTCTGTCCCGTACTGACTGAGCGTGTCTCTGTCCCGTACTGACTGAGCGTGTCTCTGTCTCTGTCCCGTACTGACTGAGCGTGTCTCTGTCCCGTACTGACTGAGCGTGTCTCTGTCTCTGTCCCGTACTGACTGAGCGTGTCTCTGTCTCTGTCCCGCACTGACTGAGCGTGTCTCTGTCTCTGTCCCGTACTGACTGAGCGTGTCTCTGTCCCGTACTGACTGAGCGTGTCTCTGTCCCGTACTGACTGAGCGTGTCTCTGTCTCGTACTGACTGAGCGTGTCTCTGTCTCTGTCCCGTACTGACTGAGCGTGTCTCTGTCTCTGTCCCGTACTGACTGAGCGTGTCTCTGTCCCGTACTGACTGAGCGTGTCTCTGTCCCGTACTGACTGAGCGTGTCTCTGTCTCTGTCCCGTACTGACTGAGCGTGTCTCTGTCTCTGTCCCGTACTGACTGAGCGTGTCTCTGTCCCGTACTGACTGAGCGTGTCTCTGTCCCGTACTGACTGAGCGTGTCTCTGTCTCTGTCCCGTACTGACTGAGCGTGTCTCTGTCTCTGTCCCGTACTGACTGAGCGTGTCTCTGTCTCTGTCCCGGACTGACTGAGCGTGTCTCTGTCTCTGTCCCGTACTGACTGAGCGTGTCTCTGTCTCTGTCCCGTACTGACTGAGCGTGTCTCTGTCTCTGTCCCGTACTGACTGAGCGTGTCTCTGTCCCGTACTGACTGAGCGTGTCTCTGTCCCGCACTGACTGAGCGTGTCTCTGTCCCGCACTGACTGAGCGTGTCTCTGTCCCGTACTGACTGAGCGTGTCTCTGTCCCGTACTGACTGAGCGTGTCTCTGTCTCTGTCCCGTACTGACTGAGCGTGTCTCTGTCTCTGTCCCGTACTGACTGAGCGTGTCTCTGTCTCTGTCCCGTACTGACTGAGCGTGTCTCTGTCCCGTACTGACTGAGCGTGTCTCTGTCCCGTACTGACTGAGCGTGTCTCTGTCCCGTACTGACTGAGCGTGTCTCTGTCTCTGTCCCGTACTGACTGAGCGTGTCTCTGTCCCGTACTGACTGAGCGTGTCTCTGTCTCTGTCCTGTACTGACTGAGCGTGTCTCTGTCCCGTACTGACTGGGCGTGTCTCTGTCCCGTACTGACTGAGCGGGTCTCTGTCCCGTACTGACTGAGTGTGTCTCTGTCCCGTACTGACTGAGCGTGTCTCTGTCCCGTACTGACTGAGCGTGTCTCTGTCCCGTACTGACTGAGCGTGTCTCTGTCCCGTACTGACTGAGCATGTCTCTGTCCCGTACTGACTGAGCGTGTCTCTGTCTCTGTCCCGTACTGACTGAGCGTGTCTCTGTCCCGTACTGACTGAGCGTGTCTCTGTCTCTGTCCCGTACTGACTGAGCGTGTCTCTGTCCCGTACTGACTGAGCGTGTCTCTGTCCCGTACTGACTGAGCGTGTCTCTGTCTCTGTCCCGTACTGACTGAGCGTGTCTCTGTCTCTGTCCCGTACTGACTGAGCGTGTCTCTGTCTCTGTCCCGTACTGACTGAGCGTGTCTCTGTCTCTGTCCCGTACTGACTGAGCGTGTCTCTGTCTCTGTCCCGTACTGACTGAGCGTGTCTCTGCCCCGTACTGACTGAGCGTGTCTCTGTCTCTGTCTCGTACTGACTGAGCGTGTCTCTGTCCCGTACTGACTGAGCGTGTCTCTGTCTCTGTCCCGTACTGACTCAGCGTGTCTCTGTCCCGTACTGACTGAGCGTGTCTCTGTCTCTGTCCCGTACTGACTGAGCGTGTCTCTGTCCCGTACTGACTGAGCGTGTCTCTGTCCCGTACTGACTGAGCATGTCTCTGTCTCTGTCCCGTACTGACTGAGCGTGTCTCTGTCTCTGTCCCGTACTGACTGAGCGTGTCTCTGTCCCGTACTGACTGAGCGTGTCTCTGTCTCTGTCCCGTACTGACTGAGCGTGTCTCTGTCTCTGTCCCGTACTGACTGAGCGTGTCTCTGTCTCTGTCCCATACTGACTGAGCGTGTCTCTGTCTCTGTCCCATACTGACTGAGCGTGTCTCTGTCTCTGTCCCATACTGACTGAGCGTGTCTCTGTCCCGTACTGACTGAGCGTGTCTCTGTCTCTGTCCCATACTGACTGAGCGTGTCTCTGTCCCGTACTGACTGAGCGTGTCTCTGTCTCTGTCCCGTACTGACTGAGCGTGTCTCTGTCTCTGTCCCGTACTGACTGAGCGTGTCTCTGTCTCTGTCCCGTACTGACTGAGCGTGTCTCTGTCTCTGTCCCGTACTGACTGAGCGTGTCTCTGTCTCTGTCCCGTACTGACTGAGCGTGTCTCTGTCCCGTACTGACTGAGCGTGTCTCTGTCTCTGTCCCGTACTGACTGAGCGTGTCTCTGTCTCTGTCCCGTACTGACTGAGCGTGTCTCTGTCTCTGTCCCGTATTGACTGAGCGTGTCTCTGTCTCTGTCCCGTACTGACTGAGCGTGTCTCTGTCTCTGTCCCGTACTGACTGAGCGTGTCTCTGTACCGTACTGACTGAGCGTGTCTCTGTCTCTGTCCCGTACTGACTGAGCGTGTCTCTGTCCCGTACTGACTGAGCGTGTCTCTGTCCCGTACTGACTGAGCGTGTCTCTGTCCCGTACTGACTGAGCGTGTCTCTGTCCCGTACTGACTGAGCGTGTCTCTGTCTCTGTCCCGTACTGACTGAGCGTGTCTCTGTCTCTGTCCCGTACTGACTGAGCGTGTCTCTGTCCCGTACTGACGGAGCGTGTCTCTGTCTCTGTCCCGTACTGACTGAGGGTGTCTCTGTCTCTGTCCCGTACTGACTGAGCGTGTCTCTGTCCCGTACTGACTGAGCGTGTCTCTGTCCCGTACTGACTGGGCGTGTCTCTGTCTCTGTCCCGGACTGACTGAGCGTGTCTCTGTCTCTGTCCCGTACTGACTGAGCGTGTCTCTGTCTCTGTCCCGTACTGACTGAGCGTGTCTCTGTCTCTGTCCCGTACTGACTGAGCGTGTCTCTGTCCCGTACTGACTGAGCGTGTCTCTGTCCCGTACTGACTGAGCGTGTCTCTGTCTCTGTCCCGTACTGACTGAGCGTGTCTCTGTCCCGTACTGACTGAGCGTGTCTCTGTCTCTGTCCCGTACTGACTGAGCGTGTCTCTGTCTCTGTCCCGCACTGACTGAGCGTGTCTCTGTCTCTGTCCCGTACTGACTGAGCGTGTCTCTGTCCCGTACTGACTGAGCGTGTCTCTGTCCCGTACTGACTGAGCGTGTCTCTGTCTCGTACTGACTGAGCGTGTCTCTGTCTCTGTCCCGTACTGACTGAGCGTGTCTCTGTCTCTGTCCCGTACTGACTGAGCGTGTCTCTGTCCCGTACTGACTGAGCGTGTCTCTGTCCTGTACTGACTGAGCGTGTCTCTGTCTCTGTCCCGTACTGACTGAGCGTGTCTCTGTCTCTGTCCCGTACTGACTGAGCGTGTCTCTGTCCCGTACTGACTGAGCGTGTCTCTGTCCCGTACTGACTGAGCGTGTCTCTGTCTCTGTCCCGGACTGACTGAGCGTGTCTCTGTCTCTGTCCCGTACTGACTGAGCGTGTCTCTGTCTCTGTCCCGTACTGACTGAGCGTGTCTCTGTCCCGTACTGACTGAGCGTGTCTCTGTCTCTGTCCCGTACTGACTGAGCGTGTCTCTGTCTCTGTCCCGTACTGACTGAGCGTGTCTCTGTCCCGTACTGACTGAGCGTGTCTCTGTCTCTGTCCCGTCCTGACTGAGTGTGTCTCTGTCTCTGTCCCGTACTGACTGAGCGTGTCTCTGTCTCTGTCCCGTACTGACTGAGCGTGTCTCTGTCTCTGTCCCGTACTGACTGAGCGTGTCTCTGTCCCGTACTGACTGAGCGTGTCTCTGTCCCGCACTGACTGAGCGTGTCTCTGTCTCTGTCCCGTACTGACTGAGCGTGTCTCTGTCTCTGTCCCGTACTGACTGAGCGTGTCTCTGTCCCGTACTGACTGAGCGTGTCTCTGTCCCGTACTGACTGAGCGTGTCTCTGTCTCTGTCCCGTACTGACTGAGCGTGTCTCTGTCCCGTACTGACTGAGCGTGTCTCTGTCTCTGTCCCGTACTGACTGAGCGTGTCTCTGTCTCTGTCCCGTACTGACTGAGCGTGTCTCTGTCTCTGTCCCGTACTGACTGAGCGTGTCTCTGTCTCTGTCCCGTACTGACTGAGCGTGTCTCTGTCTCTGTCCCGTACTGACTGAGCGTGTCTCTGTCCCGTACTGACTGAGCGTGTCTCTGTCTCTGTCCCGTACTGACTGAGCGTGTCTCTGTCCCGTACTGACTGAGCGTGTCTCTGTCTCTGTCCCGTACTGACTGAGCGTGTCTCTGTCTCTGTCCCGTAATGACTGAGCGTGTCTCTGTCCCATACTGACTGAGCGTGTCTCTGTCCCGTACTGACTGAGCGTGTCTCTGTCTCTGTCCCGTACTGACTGAGCGTGTCTCTGTCTCTGTCCCGTACTGACTGAGCGTGTCTCTGTCTCTGTCCCGTACTGACTGAGCGTGTCTCTGTCTCTGTCCCTTACTGACTGAGCGTGTCTCTGTCCCGTACTGACTGAGCGTGTCTCTGTCCCGTACTGACTGAGCGTGTCTCTGTCTCTGTCCCGTACTGACTGAGCGTGTCTCTGTCTCTGTCCCGTACTGACTGAGCGTGTCTCTGTCTCTGTCCCGTACTGACTGAGCGTGTCTCTGCCCCATACTGACTGAGCGTGTCTCTGTCCCATACTGACTGAGCGTGTCTCTGTCCCGCACTGACTGAGCGTGTCTCTGTCCCGTACTGACTGAGCGTGTCTCTGTCCCGTACTGACTGAGCGTGTCTCTGTCCCGTACTGACTGAGCGTGTCTCTGTCCCGTACTGACTGAGCGTGTCTCTGTCCCGTACTGACTGAGCGTGTCTCTGTCTCTGTCCCGTACTGACTGAGCGTGTCTCTGTCTCTGTCCCGTACTGACTGAGCGTGTCTCTGTCTCTGTCCCATACTGACTGAGCGTGTCTCTGTCTCTGTCCCGTACTGACTGAGCGTGTCTCTGTCTCTGTCCCGTACTGACTGAGCGTGTCTCTGTCCCATACTGACTGAGCGTGTCTCTGTCCCGCACTGACTGAGCGTGTCTCTGTCCCGTACTGACTGAGCGTGTCTCTGTCTCTGTCCCGTACTGACTGAGCGTGTCTCTGTCCCGTACTGACTGAGCGTGTCTCTGTCCCGTACTGACTGAGCGTGTCTCTGTCCCGTACTGACTGAGCGTGTCTCTGTCCCGCACTGACTGAGCGTGTCTCTGTCCCGTACTGACAGAGCGTGTCTCTGTCCCGTACTGACTGAGCGTGTCACTGTCTCTGTCCCGTACTGACTGAGCGTGTCTCTGTCTCTGTCCCGTACTGACTGAGCGTGTCTCTGTCTCTGTCCCGTACTGACTGAGCGTGTCTCTGTCTCTGTCCCGTACTGACTGAGCATGTCACTGTCCCGTACTGACTGAGCGTGTCTCTGTCCCGTACTGACTGAGCGTGTCTCTGTCTCTGTCCCGTACTGGCTGAGCGTGTCTCTGTCTCTGTCCCGTACTGACTGAGCGTGTCTCTGTCTCTGTCCCGTACTGACTGAGCGTGTCTCTGTCCCGTACTGACTGAGCGTGTCTCTGTCCCGTACTGACTGAGCGTGTCTCTGTCCCGTACTGACTGAGCGTGTCTCTGTCCCGTACTGACTGAGCGTGTCTCTGTCCCGTACTGACTGAGCGTGTCTCTGTCCCGTACTGACTGAGCGTGTCACTGTCTCTGTCCCATACTGACTGAGCGTGTCTCTGTCTCTGTCCCGTACTGACTGAGCGTGTCTCTGTCTCTGTCCCGTACTGACTGAGCGCGTCTCTGTCCCGTACTGACTGAGCGTGTCTCTGTCCCGTACTGACTGAGCGTGTCTCTGTCCCGTACTGACTGAGCGTGTCTCTGTCCCGTACTGACTGAGCGTGTCTCTGTCCCGTACTGACTGAGCGTGTCTCTGTCTCTGTCCCATACTGACTGAGCGTGTCTCTGTCCCGTACTGACTGAGCGTGTCTCTGTCTCTGTCCCGTACTGACTGAGCGTGTCTCTGTCTCTGTCCCGTACTGACTGAGCGTGTCTCTGTCTCTGTCCCGTACTGACTGAGCGTGTCTCTGTCTCTGTCCCGTACTGACTGAGCGTGTCTCTGTCCCGTACTGACTGAGCGTGTCTCTGTCTCGTACTGACTGAGCGTGTCTCTGTCTCTGTCCCGTACTGACTGAGCGTGTCTCTGTCCCGTACTGACTGAGCGTGTCTCTGTCTCTGTCCCATACTGACTGAGCGTGTCTCTGTCTCTGTCCCATACTGACTGAGCGTGTCTCTGTCCCGTACTGACTGAGCGTGTCTCTGTCTCTGTCCCGTACTGGCTGAGCGTGTCTCTGTCTCTGTCCCGTACTGACTGAGCGTGTCTCTGTCTCTGTCCCGTACTGACTGAGCATGTCTCTGTCCCGTACTGACTGAGCGTGTCTCTGTCCCGTACTGACTGAGCGTGTCTCTGTCTCTGACCCGTACTGACTGAGCGTGTCTCTGTCTCTGTCCCGTACTGACTGAGCGTGTCTCTGTCCCGTACTGACTGAGCGTGTCTCTGTCCCGTACTGCCTGAGCGTGTCTCTGTCCCGTACTGCCTGAGCGTGTCTCTGTCTCTGTCCCGTACTGACTGAGCGTGTCTCTGTCCCGTACTGACTGAGCGTGTCTCTGTCCCGTACTGACTGAGCGTGTCTCTGTCTCTGTCCCGTACTGACTGAGCGTGTCTCTGTCCCGTACTGACTGAGCGTGTCTCTGTCCCGTACTGACTGAGCGTGTCTCTGTCTCTGTCCCGTACTGACTGAGCGTGTCTCTGTCCCGTACTGACTGAGCGTGTCTCTGTCTCTGTCCCGTACTGACTGAGCGTGTCTCTGTCTCTGTCCCGTACTGACTGAGCGTGTCTCTGTCTCTGTCCCGTACTGACTGAGCGTGTCTCTGTCTCTGTCCCGTACTGACTGAGCGTGTCTCTGTCTCTGTCCCGTACTGACTGAGCGTGTCTCTGTCCCGTACTGACTGAGAGTGTCTCTGTCTCTGTCCCGTACTGACTGAGCGTGTCTCTGTCTCTGTCCCGTACTGACTGAGCGTGTCTCTGTCCCGTACTGACTGAGCGTGTCTCTGTCTCTGTCCCGTACTGACTGAGCGTGTCTCTGTCCCGTACTGACTGAGCGTGTCTCTGTCTCTGTCCCGTACTGACTGAGCGTGTCTCTGTCCCGTACTGACTGAGCGTGTCTCTGTCTCTGTCCCGTACTGACTGAGCGTGTCTCTGTCTCGTACTGACTGAGCGTGTCTCTGTCCCGTACTGACTGAGCGTGTCTCTGTCCCGTACTGACTGAGCGTGTCTCTGTCCCGTACTGCCTGAGCGTGTCTCTGTCTCTGTCCCGTACTGACTGAGCGTGTCTCTGTCCCGTACTGACTGAGCGTGTCTCTGTCCCGTACGGCCTGAGCGTGTCTCTGTCCCGTACTGCCTGAGCGTGTCTCTGTCCCGTACTGACTGAGCGTGTCTCTGTCTCTGTCCCGTACTGACTGAGCGTGTCTCTGTCTCTGTCCCGTACTGACTGAGCGTGTCTCTGTCCCGTACTGACTGAGCGTGTCTCTGTCCCGTACTGACTGAGCGTGTCTCTGTCCCGTACTGACTGAGCGTGTCTCTGTCTCTGTCCCGTACTGACTGAGCGTGTCTCTGTCCCGTACTGACTGAGCGTGTCTCTGTCCCGTACTGACTGAGCGTGTCTCTGTCCCGTACTGACTGAGCGTGTCTCTGTCCCGTACTGACTGAGCGTGTCTCTGTCTCTGTCCCGTACTGACTGAGCGTGTCTCTGTCTCTGTCCCGTACTGACTGAGCGTGTCTCTGTCCCGTACTGACTGAGCGTGTCTCTGTCCCGTACTGACTGAGCGTGTCTCTGTCTCTGTCCCGTACTGACTGAGCGTGTCTCTGTCCCGTACTGACTGAGCGTGTCTCTGTCCCGTACTGACTGAGCGTGTCTCTGTCCCGTACTGACTGAGCGTGTCTCTGTCCCGTACTGACTGAGCGTGTCTCTGTCTCTGTCCCGTACTGACTGAGCGTGTCTCTGTCTCTGTCCCGTACTGACTGAGCGTGTCTCTGTCTCTGTCCCGTACTGACTGAGCGTGTCTCTGTCTCTGTCCCGTACTGACTGAGCGTGTCTCTGTCCCGCACTGACTGAGCGTGTCTCTGTCTCTGTCCCGCACTGACTGAGCGTGTCTCTGTCTCTGTCCCCGTACTGACTGAGCGTGTCTCTGTCCCGTACTGACTGAGCGTGTCTCTGTCCCGTACTGACTGAGCGTGTCTCTGTCCCGTACTGACTGAGCGTGTCTCTGTCCCGTACTGACTGAGCGTGTCTCTGTCCCGTACTGACTGAGCGTGTCACTGTCTCTGTCCCGTACTGACTGAGCGTGTCTCTGTCTCTGTCCCGTACTGACTGAGCGTGTCTCTGTCCCGTACTGACTGAGCGTGTCACTGTCCCGTACTGACTGAGCGTGTCTCTGTCCCGTACTGACTGAGCGTGTCTCTGTCTCTGTCCCGTACTGACTGAGCGTGTCTCTGTCTCTGTCCCGTACTGACTGAGCGTGTCTCTGTCTCTGTCCCGTACTGACTGAGCGTGTCTCTGTCTCTGTCCCGTACTGACTGAGCGTGTCTCTGTCTCTGTCCCGTACTGACTGAGCGTGTCTCTGTCTCTGTCCCGTACTGACTGAGCGTGTCTCTGCCCCGTACTGACTGAGCGTGTCTCTGTCTCTGTCTCGTACTGACTGAGCGTGTCTCTGTCTCTGTCCCGTACTGACTGAGCGTGTCTCTGTCTCTGTCCCGTACTGACTGAGCGTGTCTCTGCCCCGTACTGACTGAGCGTGTCTCTGTCTCTGTCTCGTACTGACTGAGCGTGTCTCTGTCCCGTACTGACTGAGCGTGTCTCTGTCTCTGTCCCGTACTGACTCAGCGTGTCTCTGTCCCGTACTGACTGAGCCTGTCTCTGTCTCTGTCCCGTACTGACTGAGCGTGTCTCTGTCCCGTACTGACTGAGCGTGTCTCTGTCCCGTACTGACTGAGCATGTCTCTGTCTCTGTCCCGTACTGACTGAGCGTGTCTCTGTCTCTGTCCCGTACTGACTGAGCGTGTCTCTGTCCCGTACTGACTGAGCGTGTCTCTGTCTCTGTCCCGTACTGACTGAGCGTGTCTCTGTCTCTGTCCCGTACTGACTGAGCGTGTCTCTGTCTCTGTCCCATACTGACTGAGCGTGTCTCTGTCCCGTACTGACTGAGCGTGTCTCTGTCTCTGTCCCATACTGACTGAGCGTGTCTCTGTCTCTGTCCCGTACTGACTGAGCGTGTCTCTGTCTCTGTCCCGTACTGACTGAGCGTGTCTCTGTCTCTGTCCCGTACTGACTGAGCGTGTCTCTGTCCCGTACTGACTGAGCGTGTCTCTGTCTCTGTCCCGTACTGACTGAGCGTGTCTCTGTCTCTGTCCCGTACTGACTGAGCGTGTCTCTGTCCCGTACTGACTGAGCGTGTCTCTGTCTCTGTCCCGTATTGACTGAGCGTGTCTCTGTCTCTGTCCCGTACTGACTGAGCGTGTCTCTGTCTCTGTCCCGTACTGACTGAGCGTGTCTCTGTACCGTACTGACTGAGCGTGTCTCTGTCTCTGTCCCGTGCTGACTGAGCGTGTCTCTGTCCCGTACTGACTGAGCGTGTCTCTGTCCCGTACTGACTGAGCGTGTCTCTGTCCCGTACTGACTGAGCGTGTCTCTGTCCCGTACTGACTGAGCGTGTCTCTGTCTCTGTCCCGTACTGACTGAGGGTGTCTCTGTCTCTGTCCCGTACTGACTGAGCGTGTCTCTGTCCCGTACTGACTGAGCGTGTCTCTGTCCCGTACTGACTGGGCGTGTCTCTGTCTCTGTCCCGTACTGACTGAGCGTGTCTCTGTCTCTGTCCCGTACTGACTGAGCGTGTCTCTGTCTCTGTCCCGTACTGACTGAGCGTGTCTCTGTCTCTGTCCCGTACTGACTGAGCGTGTCTCTGTCCCGTACTGACTGAGCGTGTCTCTGTCCCGTACTGACTGAGCGTGTCTCTGTCTCTGTCCCGTACTGACTGAGCGTGTCTCTGTCCCGTACTGACTGAGCGTGTCTCTGTCTCTGTCCCGTACTGACTGAGCGTGTCTCTGTCTCTGTCCCGCACTGACTGAGCGTGTCTCTGTCTCTGTCCCGTACTGACTGAGCGTGTCTCTGTCCCGTACTGACTGAGCGTGTCTCTGTCCCGTACTGACTGAGCGTGTCTCTGTCTCTGTCCCGTACTGACTGAGCGTGTCTCTGTCCCGTACTGACTGAGCGTGTCTCTGTCTCTGTCCCGTACTGACTGAGCGTGTCTCTGTCCCGTACTGACTGAGCGTGTCTCTGTCTCTGTCCCGTACTGACTGAGCGTGTCTCTGTCTCTGTCCAGTACTGACTGAGCGTGTCTCTGTCCCGTACTGACTGAGCGTGTCTCTGTCTCTGTCCCGTACTGACTGAGCGTGTCTCTGTCCCGTACTGACTGAGCGTGTCTCTGTCCCGTACTGACTGAGCGTGTCTCTGTCCCGTACTGACTGAGCGTGTCTCTGTCTCTCTCCCGTACTGACTGAGCGTGTCTCTGTCTCTGTCCCGTACTGACTGAGCGTGTCTCTGTCTCTGTCCCATACTGACTGAGCGTGTCTCTGTCCCGTACTGACAGAACCTGTCTCTGTCCCGTACTGACTGAGCGTGTCCCTGTCCCGTACTGACTGAGCGTGTCTCTGTCTCTGTCCCGTACTGACTGAGCGTGTCTCTGTCCCGTACTGACTGAGCGTGTCTCTGTCTCTGTCCCGTACTGACTGAGCGTGTCTCTGTCTCTGTCCCGTACTGACTGAGCGTGTCTCTGTCCCGTACTGACTGAGCGTGTCTCTGTCTCTGTCCCATACTGACTGAGCGTGTCTCTGTCCCGTACTGACAGAGCCTGTCTCTGTCCCGTACTGACTGAGCGTGTCTCTGTCCCGTACTGACTGAGCGTGTCTCTGTCCCGTACTGACTGAGCGTGTCTCTGTCCCGTACTGACTGAGCGTGTCTCTGTCCCGTACTGACTGAGCGTGTCTCTGTCCCGAACTGACTGAGCGTGTCTCTGTCTCTGTCCCGTACGACTGAGCGTGTCTCTGTCCCGTACTGACTGAGCGTGTCTCTGTCCCGTACTGACTGAGCGTGTCTCTGTCCCGTACTGACTGAGCGTGTCTCTGTCTCTGTCCCGTACTGACTGAGCGTGTCTCTGTCCCGTACTGACTGAGCGTGTCTCTGTCCCGTACTGACTGAGCGTGTCTCTGTCCCGTACTGACTGAGCGTGTCTCTGTCTCTGTCCCGTACTGACTGAGCGTGTCTCTGTCCTGTACTGACTGAGCGTGTCTCTGTCTCTGTCCCGTACTGACTGAGCGTGTCTCTGTCCCGTACTGACTGAGCGTGTCTCTGTCTCTGTCCCGTACTGACTGAGCGTGTCTCTGTCCCGTACTGACTGAGCGTGTCTCTGTCCCGTACTGACTGAGCGTGTCTCTGTCCCGTACTGACTGAGCGTGTCTCTGTCCCGTACTGACTGAGCGTGTCTCTGTCTCTGTCCCGTACTGACTGAGCGTGTCTCTGTCTCTGTCCCGTACTGACTGAGCGTGTCTCTGTCTCTGTCCCGTACTGACTGAGCGTGTCACTGTCTCTGTCCCGTACTGACCGAGCGTGTCTCTGTCTCTGTCCCGTACTGACTGAGCATGTCTCTGTCTCTGTCCCGTACTGACTGAGCGTGTCTCTGTCCCGTACTGACTGAGCGTGTCTCTGTCTCTGTCCCGTACTGACTGAGCGTGTCTCTGTCTCTGTCCCGTACTGACTGAGCGTGTCTCTGTCCCGTACTGACTGAGCGTGTCTCTGTCCCGTACTGACTGAGCGTGTCTCTGTCTCTGTCCCGTACTGACTGAGCGTGTCTCTGTCTCTGTCCCGTA
This sequence comes from Scyliorhinus torazame, assembly GCF_047496885.1. Classification (NCBI taxonomy): domain Eukaryota; kingdom Metazoa; phylum Chordata; class Chondrichthyes; order Carcharhiniformes; family Scyliorhinidae; genus Scyliorhinus; species Scyliorhinus torazame. Next base: position 85,945 of record NW_027308480.1, read on the forward strand.
CTGACTGAGCGTGTCTCGGTCCCGTACTGACTGAGCGTGTCTCTGTCTCTGTCCCGTACTGACTGAGCGTGTCTCTGTCCCGTACTGACTGAGCGTGTCTCTGTCCCGTACTGACTGAGCGTGTCTCTGTCCCGTACTGACTGAGCGTGTCTCTGTCTCTGTCCCGTACTGACTGAGCGTGTCTCTGTCTCTGTCCCGTACTGACTGAGCGTGTCTCTGTCCCGTACTGACTGAGCGTGTCTCTGTCCTGTACTGACTGAGCGTGTCTCTGTCCCGTACTGACTGAGCGTGTCTCTGTCCCGTACTGACTGAGCGTGTCTCTGTCCCGTACTGACTGAGCGTGTCTCTGTCTCTGTCCCGTACTGACTGAGCGTGTCTCTGTCTCTGTCCCGTACTGACTGAGCGTGTCTCTGTCCCGTACTGACTGAGCGTGTCTCTGTCCCGTACTGACTGAGCGTGTCTCTGTCTCTGTCCCGTACTGACTGAGCGTGTCTCTGTCTCTGTCCCGTACTGACTGAGCGTGTCTCTGTCTCTGTCCCGTACTGACTGAGCGTGTCTCTGTCTCTGTCCCGTACTGACTGAGCGTGTCTCTGTCTCTGTCCCGTACTGACTGAGCGTGTCTCTGTCTCTGTCCCGTACTGACTGAGCGTGTCTCTGTCCCGTACTGACTGAGCGTGTCTCTGTCTCTGTCCCGTCCTGACTGAGTGTGTCTCTGTCTCTGTCCCGTACTGACTGAGCGTGTCTCTGTCTCTGTCCCGTACTGACTGAGCGTGTCTCTGTCTCTGTCCCGTACTGACTGAGCGTGTCTCTGTCCCGTACTGACTGAGCGTGTCTCTGTCCCGCACTGACTGAGCGTGTCTCTGTCTCTGTCCCGTACTGACTGAGCGTGTCTCTGTCTCTGTCCCGTACTGACTGAGCGTGTCTCTGTCCCGTACTGACTGAGCGTGTCTCTGTCCCGTACTGACTGAGCGTGTCTCTGTCTCTGTCCCGTACTGACTGAGCGTGTCTCTGTCCCGTACTGACTGAGCGTGTCTCTGTCTCTGTCCCGTACTGACTGAGCGTGTCTCTGTCTCTGTCCCGTACTGACTGAGCGTGTCTCTGTCCCGTACTGACTGAGCGTGTCTCTGTCTCTGTCCCGTACTGACTGAGCGTGTCTCTGTCCCGTACTGACTGAGCGTGTCTCTGTCTCTGTCCCGTACTGACTGAGCGTGTCTCTGTCTCTGTCCCGTAATGACTGAGCGTGTCTCTGTCCCATACTGACTGAGCGTGTCTCTGTCCCGTACTGACTGAGCGTGTCTCTGTCTCTGTCCCGTACTGACTGAGCGTGTCTCTGTCTCTGTCCCGTACTGACTGAGCGTGTCTCTGTCTCTGTCCCGTACTGACTGAGCGTGTCTCTGTCTCTGTCCCTTACTGACTGAGCGTGTCTCTGTCCCGTACTGACTGAGCGTGTCTCTGTCCCGTACTGACTGAGCGTGTCTCTGTCTCTGTCCCGTACTGACTGAGCGTGTCTCTGTCTCTGTCCCGTACTGACTGAGCGTGTCTCTGTCTCTGTCCCGTACTGACTGAGCGTGTCTCTGTCTCTGTCCCGTACTGACTGAGCGTGTCTCTGTCCCGTACTGACTGAGCGTGTCTCTGTCTCTGTCCCGTACTGACTGAGCGTGTCTCTGTCTCTGTCCCGTAATGACTGAGCGTGTCTCTGTCCCATACTGACTGAGCGTGTCTCTGTCCCGTACTGACTGAGCGTGTCTCTGTCTCTGTCCCGTACTGACTGAGCGTGTCTCTGTCTCTGTCCCGTACTGACTGAGCGTGTCTCTGTCTCTGTCCCGTACTGACTGAGCGTGTCTCTGTCTCTGTCCCTTACTGACTGAGCGTGTCTCTGTCCCGTACTGACTGAGCGTGTCTCTGTCCCGTACTGACTGAGCGTGTCTCTGTCTCTGTCCCGTACTGACTGAGCGTGTCTCTGTCTCTGTCCCGTACTGACTGAGCGTGTCTCTGTCTCTGTCCCGTACTGACTGAGCGTGTCTCTGTCCCATACTGACTGAGCGTGTCTCTGTCCCATACTGACTGAGCGTGTCTCTGTCCCGCACTGACTGAGCGTGTCTCTGTCCCGTACTGACTGAGCGTGTCTCTGTCCCGTACTGACTGAGCGTGTCTCTGTCCCGTACTGACTGAGCGTGTCTCTGTCCCGTACTGACTGAGCGTGTCTCTGTCCCGTACTGACTGAGCGTGTCTCTGTCTCTGTCCCGTACTGACTGAGCGTGTCTCTGTCTCTGTCCCGTACTGACTGAGCGTGTCTCTGTCTCTGTCCCATACTGACTGAGCGTGTCTCTGTCTCTGTCCCGTACTGACTGAGCGTGTCTCTGTCTCTGTCCCGTACTGACTGAGCGTGTCTCTGTCCCATACTGACTGAGCGTGTCTCTGTCCCGCACTGACTGAGCGTGTCTCTGTCCCGTACTGACTGAGCGTGTCTCTGTCTCTGTCCCGTACTGACTGAGCGTGTCTCTGTCCCGTACTGACTGAGCGTGTCTCTGTCCCGTACTGACTGAGCGTGTCTCTGTCCCGCACTGACTGAGCGTGTCTCTGTCCCGTACTGACAGAGCGTGTCTCTGTCCCGTACTGACTGAGCGTGTCACTGTCTCTGTCCCGTACTGACTGAGCGTGTCTCTGTCTCTGTCCCGTACTGACTGAGCGTGTCTCTGTCTCTGTCCCGTACTGACTGAGCGTGTCTCTGTCTCTGTCCCGTACTGACTGAGCATGTCACTGTCCCGTACTGACTGAGCGTGTCTCTGTCCCGTACTGACTGAGCGTGTCTCTGTCTCTGTCCCGTACTGGCTGAGCGTGTCTCTGTCTCTGTCCCGTACTGACTGAGCGTGTCTCTGTCTCTGTCCCGTACTGACTGAGCGTGTCTCTGTCCCGTACTGACTGAGCGTGTCTCTGTCCCGTACTGACTGAGCGTGTCTCTGTCCCGTACTGACTGAGCGTGTCTCTGTCCCGTACTGACTGAGCGTGTCTCTGTCCCGTACTGACTGAGCGTGTCTCTGTCCCGTACTGACTGAGCGTGTCTCTGTCCCGTACTGACTGAGCGTGTCACTGTCTCTGTCCCATACTGACTGAGCGTGTCTCTGTCTCTGTCCCGTACTGACTGAGCGTGTCTCTGTCTCTGTCCCGTACTGACTGAGCGCGTCTCTGTCCCGTACTGACTGAGCGTGTCTCTGTCCCGTACTGACTGAGCGTGTCTCTGTCCCGTACTGACTGAGCGTGTCTCTGTCCCGTACTGACTGAGCGTGTCTCTGTCCCGTACTGACTGAGCGTGTCTCTGTCCCGTACTGACTGAGCGTGTCTCTGTCTCTGTCCCGTACTGACTGAGCGTGTCTCTGTCTTTGTCCCATACTGACTGAGCGTGTCTCTGTCCCGTACTGACTGAGCGTGTCTCTGTCTCTGTCCCGTACTGACTGAGCGTGTCTCTGTCTCTGTCCCGTACTGACTGAGCGTGTCTCTGTCTCTGTCCCGTACTGACTGAGCGTGTCTCTGTCTCTGTCCCGTACTGACTGAGCGTGTCTCTGTCCCGTACTGACTGAGCGTGTCTCTGTCTCGTACTGACTGAGCGTGTCTCTGTCTCTGTCCCGTACTGACTGAGCGTGTCTCTGTCTCTGTCCCGTACTGACTGAGCGTGTCTCTGTCCCGTACTGACTGTGCGTGTCTCTGTCCCGTACTGACTGAGCGTGTCTCTGTCTCTGTCCCGTACTGACTGAGCGTGTCTCTGTCCCGTACTGACTGAGCGTGTCTCTGTCTCTGTCCCGTACTGACTGAGCGTGTCTCTGTCTCTGTCCCGTACTGACTGAGCGTGTCTCTGTCCCGTACTGACTGAGCGTGTCTCTGTCTCTGTCCCGTATTGACTGAGCGTGTCTCTGTCTCTGTCCCGTACTGACTGAGCGTGTCTCTGTCTCTGTCCCGTACTGACTGAGCGTGTCTCTGTACCGTACTGACTGAGCGTGTCTCTGTCTCTGTCCCGTGCTGACTGAGCGTGTCTCTGTCCCGTACTGACTGAGCGTGTCTCTGTCCCGTACTGACTGAGCGTGTCTCTGTCCCGTACTGACTGAGCGTGTCTCTGTCCCGTACTGACTGAGCGTGTCTCTGTCTCTGTCCCGTACTGACTGAGGGTGTCTCTGTCTCTGTCCCGTACTGACTGAGCGTGTCTCTGTCCCGTACTGACTGAGCGTGTCTCTGTCCCGTACTGACTGGGCGTGTCTCTGTCTCTGTCCCGTACTGACTGAGCGTGTCTCTGTCTCTGTCCCGTACTGACTGAGCGTGTCTCTGTCTCTGTCCCGTACTGACTGAGCGTGTCTCTGTCTCTGTCCCGTACTGACTGAGCGTGTCTCTGTCCCGTACTGACTGAGCGTGTCTCTGTCCCGTACTGACTGAGCGTGTCTCTGTCTCTGTCCCGTACTGACTGAGCGTGTCTCTGTCCCGTACTGACTGAGCGTGTCTCTGTCTCTGTCCCGTACTGACTGAGCGTGTCTCTGTCTCTGTCCCGCACTGACTGAGCGTGTCTCTGTCTCTGTCCCGTACTGACTGAGCGTGTCTCTGTCCCGTACTGACTGAGCGTGTCTCTGTCCCGTACTGACTGAGCGTGTCTCTGTCTCTGTCCCGTACTGACTGAGCGTGTCTCTGTCCCGTACTGACTGAGCGTGTCTCTGTCTCTGTCCCGTACTGACTGAGCGTGTCTCTGTCCCGTACTGACTGAGCGTGTCTCTGTCTCTGTCCCGTACTGACTGAGCGTGTCTCTGTCTCTGTCCAGTACTGACTGAGCGTGTCTCTGTCCCGTACTGACTGAGCGTGTCTCTGTCTCTGTCCCGTACTGACTGAGCGTGTCTCTGTCCCGTACTGACTGAGCGTGTCTCTGTCCCGTACTGACTGAGCGTGTCTCTGTCCCGTACTGACTGAGCGTGTCTCTGTCTCTCTCCCGTACTGACTGAGCGTGTCTCTGTCTCTGTCCCGTACTGACTGAGCGTGTCTCTGTCTCTGTCCCATACTGACTGAGCGTGTCTCTGTCCCGTACTGACAGAACCTGTCTCTGTCCCGTACTGACTGAGCGTGTCCCTGTCCCGTACTGACTGAGCGTGTCTCTGTCTCTGTCCCGTACTGACTGAGCGTGTCTCTGTCCCGTACTGACTGAGCGTGTCTCTGTCTCTGTCCCGTACTGACTGAGCGTGTCTCTGTCTCTGTCCCGTACTGACTGAGCGTGTCTCTGTCCCGTACTGACTGAGCGTGTCTCTGTCTCTGTCCCATACTGACTGAGCGTGTCTCTGTCCCGTACTGACAGAGCCTGTCTCTGTCCCGTACTGACTGAGCGTGTCTCTGTCCCGTACTGACTGAGCGTGTCTCTGTCCCGTACTGACTGAGCGTGTCTCTGTCCCGTACTGACTGAGCGTGTCTCTGTCCCGTACTGACTGAGCGTGTCTCTGTCCCGAACTGACTGAGCGTGTCTCTGTCTCTGTCCCGTACGACTGAGCGTGTCTCTGTCCCGTACTGACTGAGCGTGTCTCTGTCCCGTACTGACTGAGCGTGTCTCTGTCCCGTACTGACTGAGCGTGTCTCTGTCTCTGTCCCGTACTGACTGAGCGTGTCTCTGTCCCGTACTGACTGAGCGTGTCTCTGTCCCGTACTGACTGAGCGTGTCTCTGTCCCGTACTGACTGAGCGTGTCTCTGTCTCTGTCCCGTACTGACTGAGCGTGTCTCTGTCCTGTACTGACTGAGCGTGTCTCTGTCTCTGTCCCGTACTGACTGAGCGTGTCTCTGTCCCGTACTGACTGAGCGTGTCTCTGTCTCTGTCCCGTACTGACTGAGCGTGTCTCTGTCCCGTACTGACTGAGCGTGTCTCTGTCCCGTACTGACTGAGCGTGTCTCTGTCCCGTACTGACTGAGCGTGTCTCTGTCCCGTACTGACTGAGCGTGTCTCTGTCTCTGTCCCGTACTGACTGAGCGTGTCTCTGTCTCTGTCCCGTACTGACTGAGCGTGTCTCTGTCTCTGTCCCGTACTGACTGAGCGTGTCACTGTCTCTGTCCCGTACTGACCGAGCGTGTCTCTGTCTCTGTCCCGTACTGACTGAGCATGTCTCTGTCTCTGTCCCGTACTGACTGAGCGTGTCTCTGTCCCGTACTGACTGAGCGTGTCTCTGTCTCTGTCCCGTACTGACTGAGCGTGTCTCTGTCTCTGTCCCGTACTGACTGAGCGTGTCTCTGTCCCGTACTGACTGAGCGTGTCTCTGTCCCGTACTGACTGAGCGTGTCTCTGTCTCTGTCCCGTACTGACTGAGCGTGTCTCTGTCTCTGTCCCGTACTGACTGAGCGTGTCTCGGTCCCGTACTGACTGAGCGTGTCTCTGTCTCTGTCCCGTACTGACTGAGCGTGTCTCTGTCCCGTACTGACTGAGCGTGTCTCTGTCCCGTACTGACTGAGCGTGTCTCTGTCCCGTACTGACTGAGCGTGTCTCTGTCTCTGTCCCGTACTGACTGAGCGTGTCTCTGTCTCTGTCCCGTACTGACTGAGCGTGTCTCTGTCCCGTACTGACTGAGCGTGTCTCTGTCCTGTACTGACTGAGCGTGTCTCTGTCCCGTACTGACTGAGCGTGTCTCTGTCCCGTACTGACTGAGCGTGTCTCTGTCCCGTACTGACTGAGCGTGTCTCTGTCTCTGTCCCGTACTGACTGAGCGTGTCTCTGTCTCTGTCCCGTACTGACTGAGCGTGTCTCTGTCCCGTACTGACTGAGCGTGTCTCTGTCCCGTACTGACTGAGCGTGTCTCTGTCTCTGTCCCGTACTGACTGAGCGTGTCTCTGTCTCTGTCCCGTACTGACTGAGCGTGTCTCTGTCTCTGTCCCGTACTGACTGAGCGTGTCTCTGTCTCTGTCCCGTACTGACTGAGCGTGTCTCTGTCTCTGTCCCGTACTGACTGAGCGTGTCTCTGTCTCTGTCCCGTACTGACTGAGCGTGTCTCTGTCCCGTACTGACTGAGCGTGTCTCTGTCTCTGTCCCGTCCTGACTGAGTGTGTCTCTGTCTCTGTCCCGTACTGACTGAGCGTGTCTCTGTCTCTGTCCCGTACTGACTGAGCGTGTCTCTGTCTCTGTCCCGTACTGACTGAGCGTGTCTCTGTCCCGTACTGACTGAGCGTGTCTCTGTCCCGCACTGACTGAGCGTGTCTCTGTCTCTGTCCCGTACTGACTGAGCGTGTCTCTGTCTCTGTCCCGTACTGACTGAGCGTGTCTCTGTCCCGTACTGACTGAGCGTGTCTCTGTCCCGTACTGACTGAGCGTGTCTCTGTCTCTGTCCCGTACTGACTGAGCGTGTCTCTGTCCCGTACTGACTGAGCGTGTCTCTGTCTCTGTCCCGTACTGACTGAGCGTGTCTCTGTCTCTGTCCCGTACTGACTGAGCGTGTCTCTGTCCCGTACTGACTGAGCGTGTCTCTGTCTCTGTCCCGTACTGACTGAGCGTGTCTCTGTCCCGTACTGACTGAGCGTGTCTCTGTCTCTGTCCCGTACTGACTGAGCGTGTCTCTGTCTCTGTCCCGTAATGACTGAGCGTGTCTCTGTCCCATACTGACTGAGCGTGTCTCTGTCCCGTACTGACTGAGCGTGTCTCTGTCTCTGTCCCGTACTGACTGAGCGTGTCTCTGTCTCTGTCCCGTACTGACTGAGCGTGTCTCTGTCTCTGTCCCGTACTGACTGAGCGTGTCTCTGTCTCTGTCCCTTACTGACTGAGCGTGTCTCTGTCCCGTACTGACTGAGCGTGTCTCTGTCCCGTACTGACTGAGCGTGTCTCTGTCTCTGTCCCGTACTGACTGAGCGTGTCTCTGTCTCTGTCCCGTACTGACTGAGCGTGTCTCTGTCTCTGTCCCGTACTGACTGAGCGTGTCTCTGTCTCTGTCCCGTACTGACTGAGCGTGTCTCTGTCCCGTACTGACTGAGCGTGTCTCTGTCTCTGTCCCGTACTGACTGAGCGTGTCTCTGTCTCTGTCCCGTAATGACTGAGCGTGTCTCTGTCCCATACTGACTGAGCGTGTCTCTGTCCCGTACTGACTGAGCGTGTCTCTGTCTCTGTCCCGTACTGACTGAGCGTGTCTCTGTCTCTGTCCCGTACTGACTGAGCGTGTCTCTGTCTCTGTCCCGTACTGACTGAGCGTGTCTCTGTCTCTGTCCCTTACTGACTGAGCGTGTCTCTGTCCCGTACTGACTGAGCGTGTCTCTGTCCCGTACTGACTGAGCGTGTCTCTGTCTCTGTCCCGTACTGACTGAGCGTGTCTCTGTCTCTGTCCCGTACTGACTGAGCGTGTCTCTGTCTCTGTCCCGTACTGACTGAGCGTGTCTCTGTCCCATACTGACTGAGCGTGTCTCTGTCCCATACTGACTGAGCGTGTCTCTGTCCCGCACTGACTGAGCGTGTCTCTGTCCCGTACTGACTGAGCGTGTCTCTGTCCCGTACTGACTGAGCGTGTCTCTGTCCCGTACTGACTGAGCGTGTCTCTGTCCCGTACTGACTGAGCGTGTCTCTGTCCCGTACTGACTGAGCGTGTCTCTGTCTCTGTCCCGTACTGACTGAGCGTGTCTCTGTCTCTGTCCCGTACTGACTGAGCGTGTCTCTGTCTCTGTCCCATACTGACTGAGCGTGTCTCTGTCTCTGTCCCGTACTGACTGAGCGTGTCTCTGTCTCTGTCCCGTACTGACTGAGCGTGTCTCTGTCCCATACTGACTGAGCGTGTCTCTGTCCCGCACTGACTGAGCGTGTCTCTGTCCCGTACTGACTGAGCGTGTCTCTGTCTCTGTCCCGTACTGACTGAGCGTGTCTCTGTCCCGTACTGACTGAGCGTGTCTCTGTCCCGTACTGACTGAGCGTGTCTCTGTCCCGCACTGACTGAGCGTGTCTCTGTCCCGTACTGACAGAGCGTGTCTCTGTCCCGTACTGACTGAGCGTGTCACTGTCTCTGTCCCGTACTGACTGAGCGTGTCTCTGTCTCTGTCCCGTACTGACTGAGCGTGTCTCTGTCTCTGTCCCGTACTGACTGAGCGTGTCTCTGTCTCTGTCCCGTACTGACTGAGCATGTCACTGTCCCGTACTGACTGAGCGTGTCTCTGTCCCGTACTGACTGAGCGTGTCTCTGTCTCTGTCCCGTACTGGCTGAGCGTGTCTCTGTCTCTGTCCCGTACTGACTGAGCGTGTCTCTGTCTCTGTCCCGTACTGACTGAGCGTGTCTCTGTCCCGTACTGACTGAGCGTGTCTCTGTCCCGTACTGACTGAGCGTGTCTCTGTCCCGTACTGACTGAGCGTGTCTCTGTCCCGTACTGACTGAGCGTGTCTCTGTCCCGTACTGACTGAGCGTGTCTCTGTCCCGTACTGACTGAGCGTGTCTCTGTCCCGTACTGACTGAGCGTGTCACTGTCTCTGTCCCATACTGACTGAGCGTGTCTCTGTCTCTGTCCCGTACTGACTGAGCGTGTCTCTGTCTCTGTCCCGTACTGACTGAGCGCGTCTCTGTCCCGTACTGACTGAGCGTGTCTCTGTCCCGTACTGACTGAGCGTGTCTCTGTCCCGTACTGACTGAGCGTGTCTCTGTCCCGTACTGACTGAGCGTGTCTCTGTCCCGTACTGACTGAGCGTGTCTCTGTCCCGTACTGACTGAGCGTGTCTCTGTCTCTGTCCCGTACTGACTGAGCGTGTCTCTGTCTTTGTCCCATACTGACTGAGCGTGTCTCTGTCCCGTACTGACTGAGCGTGTCTCTGTCTCTGTCCCGTACTGACTGAGCGTGTCTCTGTCTCTGTCCCGTACTGACTGAGCGTGTCTCTGTCTCTGTCCCGTACTGACTGAGCGTGTCTCTGTCTCTGTCCCGTACTGACTGAGCGTGTCTCTGTCCCGTACTGACTGAGCGTGTCTCTGTCTCGTACTGACTGAGCGTGTCTCTGTCTCTGTCCCGTACTGACTGAGCGTGTCTCTGTCTCTGTCCCGTACTGACTGAGCGTGTCTCTGTCCCGTACTGACTGTGCGTGTCTCTGTCCCGTACTGACTGAGCGTGTCTCTGTCTCTGTCCCGTACTGACTGAGCGTGTCTCTGTCCCGTACTGACTGAGCGTGACTCTGTCTCTGTCCCATACTGACTGAGCGTGTCTCTGTCCCGTACTGACTGAGCGTGTCTCTGTCTCTGTCCCATACTGACTGAGCGTGTCTCTGTCCCGTACTGACTGAGCGTGTCTCTGTCTCTGTCCCGTACTGGCTGAGCGTGTCTCTGTCTCTGTCCCGTACTGACTGAGCGTGTCTCTGTCTCTGTCCCGTACTGACTGAGCATGTCTCTGTCCCGTACTGACTGAGCGTGTCTCTGTCCCGTACTGACTGAGCGTGTCTCTGTCTCTGACCCGTACTGACTGAGCGTGTCTCTGTCCCGTACTGACTGAGCGTGTCTCTGTCCCGTACTGACTGAGCGTGTCTCTGTCCCGTACTGACTGAGCGTGTCTCTGTCCCGTACTGCCTGAGCGTGTCTCTGTCTCTGTCCCGTACTGACTGAGCGTGTCTCTGTCCCGTACTGACTGAGCGTGTCTCTGTCCCGTACTGCCTGAGCGTGTCTCTGTCCCGTACTGCCTGAGCGTGTCTCTGTCTCTGTCCCGTACTGACTGAGCGTGTCTCAGTCCCGTACTGACTGAGCGTGTCTCTGTCCCGTACTGACTGAGCGTGTCTCTGTCTCTGTCCCGTACTGACTGAGCGTGTCTCTGTCTCTGTCCCGTACTGACTGAGCGTGTCTCTGTCTCTGTCCCGTACTGACTGAGCGTGTCTCTGTCTCTGTCCCGTACTGACTGAGCGTGTCTCTGTCTCTGTCCCGTACTGACTGAGCGTGTCTCTGTCCCGTACTGACTGAGAGTGTCTCTGTCTCTGTCCCGTACTGACTGAGCGTGTCTCTGTCTCTGTCCCGTACTGACTGAGCGTGTCTCTGTCCCGTACTGACTGAGCGTGTCTCTGTCTCTGTCCCGTACTGACTGAGCGTGTCTCTGTCCCGTACTGACTGAGCGTGTCTCTGTCTCTGTCCCGTACTGACTGAGCGTGTCTCTGTCCCGTACTGACTGAGCGTGTCTCTGTCTCTGTCCCGTACTGACTGAGCGTGTCTCTGTCTCGTACTGACTGAGCGTGTCTCTGTCCCGTACTGACTGAGCGTGTCTCTGTCCCGTACTGACTGAGCGTGTCTCTGTCCCGTACTGCCTGAGCGTGTCTCTGTCTCTGTCCCGTACTGACTGAGCGTGTCTCTGTCCCGTACTGACTGAGCGTGTCTCTGTCCCGTACTGACTGAGCGTGTCTCTGTCCCGTACGGCCTGAGCGTGTCTCTGTCCCGTACTGCCTGAGCGTGTCTCTGTCCCGTACTGACTGAGCGTGTCTCTGTCTCTGTCCCGTACTGACTGAGCGTGTCTCTGTCTCTGTCCCGTACTGACTGAGCGTGTCTCTGTCTCTGTCCCGTACTGACTGAGCGTGTCTCTGTCCCGTACTGACTGAGCGTGTCTCTGTCCCGTACTGACTGAGCGTGTCTCTGTCTCTGTCCCGTACTGACTGAGCGTGTCTCTGTCCCGTACTGACTGAGCGTGTCTCTGTCCCGTACTGACTGAGCGTGTCTCTGTCTCTGTCCCGTACTGACTGAGCGTGTCTCTGTCCCGTACTGACTGAGCGTGTCTCTGTCCCGTACTGACTGAGCGTGTCTCTGTCTCTGTCCCGTACTGACTGAGCGTGTCTCTGTCTCTGTCCCGTACTGACTGAGCGTGTCTCTGTCCCGTACTGACTGAGCGTGTCTCTGTCCCGTACTGACTGAGCGTGTCTCTGTCTCTGTCCCGTACTGACTGAGCGTGTCTCTGTCCCGTACTGACTGAGCGTGTCTCTGTCCCGTACTGACTGAGCGTGTCTCTGTCTCTGTCCCGTACTGACTGAGCGTGTCTCTGTCCCGTACTGACTGAGCGTGTCTCTGTCCCGTACTGACTGAGCGTGTCTCTGTCCCGTACTGACTGAGCGTGTCTCTGTCTCTGTCCCGTACTGACTGAGCGTGTCTCTGTCTCTGTCCCGTACTGACTGAGCGTGTCTCTGTCTCTGTCCCGTACTGACTGAGCGTGTCTCTGTCTCTGTCCCGTACTGACTGAGCGTGTCTCTGTCCCGCACTGACTGAGCGTGTCTCTGTCTCTGTCCCGCACTGACTGAGCGTGTCTCTGTCTCTGTCCCCGTACTGACTGAGCGTGTCTCTGTCCCGTACTGACTGAGCGTGTCTCTGTCCCGTACTGACTGAGCGTGTCTCTGTCCCGTACTGACTGAGCGTGTCTCTGTCCCGTACTGACTGAGCGTGTCTCTGTCCCGTACTGACTGAGCGTGTCACTGTCTCTGTCCCGTACTGACTGAGCGTGTCTCTGTCTCTGTCCCGTACTGACTGAGCGTGTCACTGTCCCGTACTGACTGAGCGTGTCACTGTCCCGTACTGACTGAGCGTGTCTCTGTCCCGTACTGACTGAGCGTGTCTCTGTCTCTGTCCCGTACTGACTGAGCGTGTCTCTGTCCCGTACTGACTGAGCGTGTCTCTGTCCCGTACTGACTGAGCGTGTCTCTGTCCCGTACTGACTGAGCGTGTCTCTGTCCCGTACTGACTGAGCGTGTCACTGTCTCTGTCCCATACTGACTGAGCGTGTCTCTGTCCCGTACTGACTGAGCGTGTCTCTGTCCCGTACTGACTGAGCGTGTCTCTGTCCCGTACTGACTGAGCGTGTCTCTGTCTCTGTCCCGTACTGACTGAGCGTGTCTCTGTCTCTGTCCCGTACTGACTGAGCGCGTCTCTGTCCCGTACTGACTGAGCGTGTCTCTGTCCCGTACTGACTGAGCGTGTCTCTGTCTCTGTCCCGTACTGACTGAGCGTGTCTCTGTCTCTGTCCCGTACTGACTGAGCGTGTCTCTGTCTCTGTCCCGTACTGACTGAGCGTGTCTCTGTCTCTGTCCCGTACTGACTGAGCGCGTCTCTGTCCCGTACTGACTGAGCGTGTCTCTGTCCCGTACTGACTGAGCGTGTCTCTGTCCCGTACTGACTGAGCGTGTCTCTGTCCCGTACTGACTGAGCGTGTCTCTGTCCCGTACTGACTGAGCGTGTCTCTGTCTCTGTCCCATACTGACTGAGCGTGTCTCTGTCTCTGTCCCGTACTGACTGAGCGTGTCTCTGTCTCTGTCCCGTACTGACTGAGCGTGTCTCTGTCCCGTACTGACTGAACGTGTCTCTGTCTCTGTCCCGTACTGACTGAGCGTGTCTCTGTCTCTGTCCCGTACTGACTGAGCGTGTCTCTGTCCCGTACTGACTGAGCGTGTCTCTGTCTCTGTCCCGTACTGACTGAGCGTGTCTCTGTCTCTGTCCCGTACTGACTGAGCGTGTCTCTGTCTCTGTCCCGTACTGACTGAGCGTGTCTCTGTCCCGTACTGACTGAGCGTGTCTCTGTCTCTGTCCCGTACTGACTGAGCGTGTCTCTGTCTCTGTCCCGTACTGACTGAGCGTGTGTCTGTCCTGTACTGACTGAGCGTGTCTCTGTCTCTGTCCCATACTGACTGAGCGTGTCTCTGTCCCGTACTGACTGAGCGTGTCTCTGTCTCTGTCCCGTACTGACTGAGCGTGTCTCTGTCCCGTACTGACTAAGCGTGTCTCTGTCCCGTACTGACTGAGCGTGTCTCTGTCCCGTACTGACTGAGCGTGTCTCTGTCCCGTACTGACTGAGCGTGTCTCTGTCCCGTACTGACTGAGCGTGTCTCTGTCTCTGTCCCGTACTGACTGAGCGTGTCTCTGTCCCGTACTGACTGAGCGTGTCTCTGTCCCGTACTGCCTGAGCGTGTCTCTGTCTCTGTCCCGTACTGACTGAGCGTGTCTCTGTCCCGTACTGACTGAGCGTGTCTCTGTCTCTGTCCCGTACTGACTGAGCGTGTCTCTGTCTCTGTCCCGTACTGACTGAGCGTGTCTCTGTCCCGTACTGACTGAGCGTGTCTCTGTCTCTGTCCCGTACTGACTGAGCGTGTCTCTGTCCCGAACTGACTGAGCGTGTCTCTGTCCCGTACTGACTGAGCGTGTCTCTGTCTCTGTCCCGTACTGACTGAGCGTGTCTCTGTCTCTGTCCCGTACTGACTGAGCGTGTCTCTGTCTCTGTCCCGTACTGACTGAGCGTGTCTCTGTCCTGTACTGACTGAGCGTGTCTCTGTCCCGTACTGACTGAGCGTGTCTCTGTCTCTGTCCCGTACTGACTGAGCGTGTCTCTGTCTCTGTCCCGTACTGACTGAGCGTGTCTCTGTCCCGTACTGACTGAGCGTGTCTCTGTCTCTGTCCCGTACTGACTGAGCGTGTCTCTGTCTCTGTCCTGTACTGACTGAGCGTGTCTCTGTCTCTGTCCCGTACTGACTGAGCGTGTCTCTGTCTCTGTCCCGTACTGACTGAGCGTGTCTCTGTCCTGTACTGACTGAGCGTGTCTCTGTCTCTGTCCCGTACTGACTGAGCGTGTCTCTGTCTCTGTCCCGTACTGACTGAGCGTGTCTCTGTCCCGTACTGACTGAGCGTGTCTCTGTCTCTGTCCCGTACTGACTGAGCGTGTCTCTGTCTCTGTCCCGTACTGACTGAGCGTGTCTCTGTCTCTGTCCTGTACTGACTGAGCGTGTCTCTGTCCCGTACTGACTGAGCGTGTCTCTGTCTCTGCCCCGTACTGACTGAGCGTGTCTCTGTCTCTGTCCCGTACTGACTGAGCGTGTCTCTGTCTCTGTCCCGTACTGACTGAGCGTGTCTCTGTCCCGTACTGACTGAGCGTGTCTCTGTCCCGTACTGACTGAGCGTGTCTCTGTCCCGTACTGACTGAGCGTGTCTCTGTCCCGTACTGACTGAGCGTGTCTCTGTCTCTGTCCCGCACTGACTGAGCGTGTCTCTGTCTCTGTCCCGTACTGACTGAGCGTGTCTCTGTCCCGTACTGACTGAGCGTGTCTCTGTCTCTGCCCCGTACTGACTGAGCGTGTCTCTGTCTCTGTCCCGTACTGACTGAGCGTGTCTCTGTCTCTGTCCCGTACTGACTGAGCGTGTCTCTGTCCCGTACTGACTGAGCGTGTCTCTGTCCCGTACTGACTGAGCGTGTCTCTGTCCCGTACTGACTGAGCGTGTCTCTGTCCCGTACTGACTGAGCGTGTCTCTGTCCCGTACTGACTGAGCGTGTCTCTGTCCCGTACTGACTGAGCGTGTCTCTGTCTCTGTCCCGTACTGACTGAGCGTGTCACTGTCCCGTACTGACTGAGCGTGTCTCTGTCCCGTACTGACTGAGCGTGTCTCGGTCTCTGTCCCGTACTGACTGAGCGTGTCTCTGTCTCTGTCCCGTACTGACTGAGCGTGTCTCTGTCCCGTACTGACTGAGCGTGTCTCTGTCTCTGTCCCGTACTGACTGAGCGTGTCTCTGTCTCTGTCCCGTACTGACTGAGCGTGTCTCTGTCTCTGTCCCGTACTGACTGAGCGTGTCTCTGTCCCGTACTGACTGAGCGTGTCTCTGTCTCTGTCCCGTACTGACTGAGCGTGTCTCTGTCCCGTACTGACTGAGCGTGTCTCTGTCTCTGTCCCGTACTGACTGAGCGTGTCTCTGTCCCGTACTGACTGAGCGTGTCTCTGTCTCTGTCCCGTACTGACTGAGCGTGTCTCTGTCTCTGTCCCGTACTGACTGAGCGTGTCTCTGTCCCGTACTGACTGAGCGTGTCTCTGTCCCGTACTGACTGAGCGTGTCTCTGTCCCGTACTGACTGAGCGTGTCTCTGTCCCGTACTGACTGAGCGTGTCTCTGTCCCGTACTGACTGAGCGCGTCTCTGTCCCCTACTGACTGAGCGCGTCTCTGTCTCTGTCCCGCACTGACTGAGCGTGTCTCTGTCCCGTACTGACTGAGCGTGTCTCTGTCCCGTACTGACTGAGCGTGTCTCTGTCTCTGTCCCGTACTGACTGAGCGTGTCTCTGTCCCATACTGACTGAGCGTGTCTCTGTCCCGTACTGACTGAGCGTGTCTCTGTCTCTGTCCCGTACTGACTGAGCGTGTCTCTGTCCCGTACTGACTGAGCGTGTCTCTGTCCCGTACTGACTGAGCGTGTCTCTGTCTCTGTCCCGTACTGACTGAGCGTGTCTCTGTCCCGTACTGACTGAGCGTGTCTCTGTCCCGTACTGACTGAGCGTGTCTCTGTCCCGTACTGACTGAGCGTGTCTCTGTCCCGTACTGACTGAGCGTGTCTCTGTCTCTGTCCCGTACTGACTGAGCGTGTCTCTGTCTCTGTCCCGTACTGACTGAGCGTGTCTCTGTCTCTGTCCCGTACTGACTGAGCGTGTCTCTGTCTCTGTCCCGTACTGACTGAGCGTGTCTCTGTCTCTGTCCCGTACTGACTGAGCATGTCTCTGTCCCGTACTGACTGAGCGTGTCTCTGTCCCGTACTGACTGAGCGTGTCTCTGTCCCGTACTGACTGAGCGTGTCTCTGTCTCTGTCCCGTACTGA
>NW_027308481.1:2500-42662 GCF_047496885.1 Scyliorhinus torazame
GGAAGGGGTTTGGGTCCATTGGGATTGTGTAGAGTGGGAGTGAACGGGAATGGGTTTGGGTCCATTGGGATTGTGGAGAGTGGGAGTGAAAGGGAAGGGGTTTTGGTCCATTGGGATTGTGTACAGTGGGAGTGAACGGGAAGGGGTTTGGGTCCATTGGGATTGTGTAGAGTGGGAGTGAACGGGAAGGGGTCTGGGTCCATTGGGATTGTGTACAGTGGGAGTGAACGGGAAGGGGTTTGGGTCCATTGGGATTGTGTAGAGTGGGAGTGAATGGGAAGGGGTTTGGGTCCATTGGGATTGTGCACAGTGGGAGTGAACGGGAAGGGGTTTGGGTCCATTGGGATTGTGTAGAGTGGGAGTGAACGGGAAGGGGTTTGGGTCCATTGGGATTGTGCACAGTGGGAGTGAACGGGAAGGGGTTTGGGTCCATTGGGATTGTGTAGAGTGGGAGTGAACGGGAAGGGGTTTGGGTCCATTGGGATTGTGCACAGTGGGAGTGAACGGGAAGGGGTTTGGGTCCATTGGGATTGTGTAGAGTGGGAGTGAACGGGAAGGGGTTTGGGTCCATTGGGATTGTGTCGAGTGGGAGTGAACGGGAAGGGGTTTGGGTCCATTGGGATTGTGTAGAGTGGGAGTGAACGGGAAGGGGGTTGGGTCCATTGGGATTGTGTAGAGTGGGGGTGAACAGGAAGGGGTTTGGGTCCATTGGGATTGTGTAGAGTGGGAGTGAATGGGAAGGGGTTTGGGTCCATTGGGATTGTGTAGAGTGGGAGTGAACGGGAAGGGGTTTGTGTCCATTGGGATTGTGTACAGTGGGGGTGAACAGGAAGGGGTTTGGGTCCATTGGGATTGTGTAGAGTGGGAGTGAACGGGAAGGGGTTTGGGTCCATTGGGATTGTGTAGAGTGGGGGTGAACAGGAAGGGGTTTGGGTCCATTGGGATTGTGTACAGTGGGAGTGAACGGGAAGGGGTTTGGGTCCATTGGGATTGTGTAGAGTGGGGGTGAACGGGAAGGGGTTTGTGTCCATTGGGATTGTGTACAGTGGGAGTGAACGGGAAGGGGTTTGGGTCCATTGGGATTGTGTAGAGTGGGAGTGAACGGGAAGGGGTTTGGGTCCATTGGGATTGTGTAGAGTGGGAGTGAACGGGAAGGGGTTTGGGTCCATTGGGATTGTGTAGAGTGGGAGTGAACGGGAAGGGGTTTGGGTCCATTGGGATTGTGTAGACTGGGAGTGAACGGGAAGGGGTTTGGGTCCATTGGGATTGTGTACAGTGGGAGTGAACGGGAAGGGGTTTCGGTCCATTGGGATTGTGTAGACTGGGAGTGAACGGGAAGGGGTTTGGGTCCATTGGGATTGTGCACAGTGGGAGTGAACGGGAAGGGGTTTGGGTCCATTGGGATTGTGTACAGTGGGAGTGAACGGGAAGGGGTCTGGGAAACGCGTTCCTGTTCTCACCTCTTTTATATGCAGGAAGTCCTTCGCGTCAAAGGAGATGGCGGCTCCTTGAACGGGCGAGTCCTCATCGAGTGGACCGCAGTACGTCACATTGGTCCGTACAGCAAACGCGACCGGCTTCGTCTGAGATGGGAACGAGAGAGACATCAGTGCAGCGCCGAGCGAGGGGAAGGGGTAGAGGGAGCAGGCTCTGGCACTGACTACTTGACAAGACACCCACTACCGCAGCCATTCGGGGGTCACAGGACCACATCGCTAAATCAACAGCAATGGACAAATAAATGTAGAGGACCTCCCTCCAGCCCCCTACACCCCTCCCTATCTCTGTAACCTCCCTCCAGCCCCCTACACCCCTCCCTATCTCTGTAACCTCCTCCAGCCCCTACATCCCTCCCTATCTCTGTAACCTCCTCCAGCCCCCTACACCACTCCCTATCTCTGTAACCTCCTCCAGTCCCCTACACCCTCCCTATCTCTGTAACCTCCCTCCAGCCCCCTACACCCCTCCCTATCTCTGTAACCCCCTCCAGCCCCTACAACCCGTCCTATCTCTGTAACCTCCCTCCAGCCCCCTACACCCCTCCCTATCTCTGTAACCCCCTCCAGCCCCTACAACCCTCCCTATCTCTGTAACCTCCTCCAGCCCCTACACCCCTCCCTATCTCTGTAACCTCCTCCAGCCCCCTACACCCCTCCCTATCTCTGTAACCTCCTCCAGCCCCTACACCCCTCCCTATCTCTGTAACCTCCTCCAGCCCCCTACAACCCTCCCTATCTCTGTAACCTCCTCCAGCCCCCTACACCCCTCCCAATCTCTGTAACCTCCTCCAGCCCCTACACCCCTCCCAATCTCTGGAACCTTCTCCAGCCCCTACACCCCTCCCTATCTCTGTAACCTCCTCCAGTCCCCTACACCCCTCCCAATCTCTGTAACCTCCTCCAGCTCCCTACACCCCTCCCTATCTCTGTAACCTCCTCCAGACCCCTACACCCCTCCCTATCTCTGTAACCTCCTCCAGCCTCCTACACCCCTCCCAATCTCTGTAACCTCCTCCAGCCCCGACACCCCTCCCTATCTCTGTAACCTCCTCCAGCCCCCTACACCCCTCCCTATCTCTGTAACCTCCTCCAGCCCCCTACAACCCTCCCTATCTCTGTAACCTCCTCCAGCCCCTACACCCCTCCCTATCTCTGTAACCTCCTCCAGCCCCCTACACCCCTCCCTATCTCTGTAACCTCCTCCAGTCCCCTACAACCCTCCCTATCTCTGTAACCTCCTCCAGCCCCCTACAACCCTCCCTATCTCTGTAACCTCCTCCAGCCCCTACACCCTCCCTATCACTGTTATCTCCTCCAGTCCCCTACAACCCTCCCTATCTCTGTAACCTCCTCCAGCCCCCTACACCCCTCCCTATCTCTGTAACCTCATCCAGCCCCTACACCCTCCCTATCACTGTAATCTCCTCCAGTCCGCCTACACCCTCCCTATCTCTGTAACCTCCTCCAGCCCCTACAACCCTCCCTATCTCTGTAACCTCCTCCAGCCCCTACACCCCTCCCTATCTCTGTAACCTCCTCCAGCCCCCTACACCCCTCCCTATCTCTGTAACCTCCTCCAGCCCCCTACAACCCTCCCTATCTCTGTAACTTCCTCCAGCCCCGACACCCCTCCCTATCTCTAACCTCCTCCAGCCCCCGACACCCCTCCCTATCTCTGTAACCTCCTCCAGCCCCTACACCCCTCCCTATCTCTGTAACCTCCTCCAGTCCCCTACACCCCTCCCTATCTGTGTAACCTCCTCCAGCCCCCTACACCCCTCCCTATCACTGTAACCTCCTCCAGCTCCTACACCCCTCCCTATCTCTGTAACCTCCTCCAGCCCCCTAAACCCTCCCTATCTCTGTAACCTCCTCCAGCCCCCTACACCCCTCCCTATCTCTGTAACCTCCTCCAGTCCCTACAACCCTCCCTATCTCTGTAACCTCCTCCAGCCCCCCTACGAACCTCCCTATCTCTGTAACATCCTCCTGCCCCCCTACACCCCTCCCTATCTCTGTAACCTCCTCCAGCTCCTACACCCCTCCCTATCTCTGTAACCTCCTCCAGTCCCCAACACCCCTCCCTATCTCTGTAACCTCCTCCAGCCCCCCTACACCCCTCCCTATCTCTGTAACCTCCTCCAGTCCCCTACACCCCTCCCTATCTCTATAACCTCCTCCTGCCCCCTACACCCCTCCCTATCTCTGTAACCTCCTCCTGCCCCCCTACAACCCTCCCTATCTCTGTAACCTCCTCCTGCCCCCCTACACCCCTCCCTATCTCTGTAACCTCCTCCAGCCCCTACACCCCTCCCTATCTCTGTAACCTCCTCCAGTCCCCAACACCCCTCCCTATCTCTGTAACCTCCTCCAGCCCCCCTACACCCCTCCCTATCTCTGTAACCTCCTCCAGCCACCCTACGACCCTCCCTATCTCTGTAACCTCCTCCAGCCCCCCTACGACCCTCCCTATCTCTGTAACCTCCTCCTGCCCCCCTACACCCCTCCCTATCTCTGTAACCTCCTCCAGCCCCATACACCCTCCATATCTCTGTAACCCGGTCCAGCGCCCCTACAACCCTCCCTATCTCTGTAACCTCCTCCTGCCCGCTACACCCCTCCGTATCTCTGTAACCTCCTCCAGCCCCCTACACCCCTCCCTATCTCTGTAACCTCCTCCAGTCCCCTACACCCCTCCCTATCTCTGTAACCTCCTCCAGCCCCCTACACCCCTCCCTATCTCTGTAACCTCCTCCAGCCCCTACACACCTCCCTATCTCTGTAACCTCCTCCAGCCCCCTACACCCCTCCCTATCTCTGTAACCTCCTCCAGCTCCCTACACACCTCACTATCTCTGTAACCTCCTCCAGTCCCCGACACCCCTCCCTATCTCTGTACCCTCCTCCAGCCCCTACACACCTCCCTGTCTCTGTAACCTCCTCCAGCCCCCTACACCCCTCCCTATCTCTGTAACCTTCTCCAGCCCCCTACATCCCTCCCAATCTCTGTAACCTCCTCCAGCCCCCTACAACACCTCCCTTTCTCTGTAACTTCCTCCAGCCCCCTACAACCCTCCCTATCTCTGTAACCTCCTGCAGCCCCCTACACCCCTCCCTATCTCTGTAACCCGGTCCAGCCCCCTACACCCCTCCCTATCTCTGTAACCTCCTCCAGTCCCCTGCACCCCTCCCTATCTCTGTAACCTCCTCCAGCCCCCGACACCTCTCCCTATCTCTGTAACCTCCTTCAGCCCCCTACAACCCTCCCTTTCTCTGTAACCTCCTCCAGCCCTCCTACGACCCTCCCTATCTCTGGAACCTCCTTCAGCCCCCGACACCCCTCCCTATTTCTGTAACCTCCTCCAGCCCCCGACAACTCTCCCTATCTCTGTAACCTCCTTCAGCCCCCTACAACCCTCCCTTTCTCTGTAACCTCCTCCAGCCCCCCTACGACCTTCCCTATCTCTGTAACCTCCTCCAGTCCCTACACCCCTCCCTATTTCTGTAACCTCCTCCAGCTCCCGACAACCCTCCCTATCTCTGTAACCTCCTCCAGCCCCTACACCCCACCCTATCTCTGTAACCTCCTTCAGCCCCCGACACCCCTCCCTATTTCTGTAACCTCCTCCAGCCCCCGACAACTCTCCCTATCTCTGTAACCTCCTTCAGCCCCCTACAACCCTCCCTTTCTCTGTAACCTCCTCCAGCCCCCCTACGACCTTCCCTATCTCTGTAACCTCCTCCAGTCCCTACACCCCTCCCTATTTCTGTAACCTCCTCCAGCTCCCGACAACCCTCCCTATCTCTGTAACCTCCTCCAGCCCCTACACCCCACCCTATCTCTGTAACCTCCTCCAGCCCCCGACACCCCTCCCTATCCCTGTAACCTCCTCCAGCCCCCTACAACCCTCCCTATCTCTGTAACCTCCTTCAGCCCCCGACACCCCTCCCTATTTCTGTAACCTCCTCCAGCCCCCCTACGACCCTCCCTATCTCTGTAACCTCCTCCAGCCCCCCTACGACCCTCCCTATCTCTGTAACCTCCTCCAGCCCCCTACACCCCTCCCTATCTCTGTAACCTCCTCCAGCCCCCCTACACCCCTCCCTATCTCTGTAACCTCCTCCAGCCCCCCTACACCCCTCCCTATCTCTGTAACCTCCTCCTGCCCCCCTACACCCCTCCCTATCTCTGTAACCTCCTCCAGCCCCCCTACACCCCTCCCTATCTCTGTAACCTCCTCCAGCCCCCCTCCGACCCTCCCTATCTCTGTAACCTCCTCCAGCCCCCCTACAACCCTCCCTATCTCTGTAACCTCCTCCAGCCCCCTACACCCCTCCATATCTCTGTAACCCGGTCCAGTCCCCTACAACCCTCCCTATCTCTGTAACCTCCTCCTGCCCGCTGCACCCCTCCCTATCTCTGTAACCTCCTCCAGTCCCCAACACCCCTCCCTATCTCTGTAACCTCCTCCAGCCCCCCTACACCCCTCCCTATCTCTGTAACCTCCTCCAGCCACCCTACGACCCTCCCTATCTCTGTAACCTCCTCCAGCCCCCCTACGACCCTCCCTATCTCTGTAACCTCCTCCTGCCCCCCTACACCCCTCCCTATCTCTGTAACCTCCTCCAGCCCCATACACCCTCCATATCTCTGTAACCCGGTCCAGCGCCCCTACAACCCTCCCTATCTCTGTAACCTCCTCCTGCCCGCTACACCCCTCCGTATCTCTGTAACCTCCTCCAGCCCCCTACACCCCTCCCTATCTCTGTAACCTCCTCCAGTCCCCTACACCCCTCCCTATCTCTGTAACCTCCTCCAGCCCCCTACACCCCTCCCTATCTCTGTAACCTCCTCCAGCCCCCTACACACCTCCCTATCTCTGTAACCTCTTCCAGCCCCCTACACCCCTCCCTATCTCTGTAACCTCCTCCAGCCCCCTACACACCTCACTATCTCTGTAACCTACTCCAGTCCCCGACACCCCTCCCTATCTCTGTACCCTCCTCCAGCCCCTACACACCTCCCTGTCTCTGTAACCTCCTCCAGCCCCCTACACCCCTCCCTATCTCTGTAACCTTCTCCAGCCCCCTACACCCCTCCCTATCACTGTAACCTCCTCCAGCCCCCTACACACCTCCCTATCTCTGTAACCTCCTCCAGCCCCCTACACCCCTCCCTATCTCTGTAACCTCCTCCAGCCCCCTACACACCTCACTATCTCTGTAACCTCCTCCAGTCCCCGACACCCCTCCCTATCTCTGTACCCTCCTCCAGCCCCCTACACACCTCCCTATCTCTGTAACCTCCTCCAGCCCCCTACACCCCTCCCTATCACTGTAACCTCCTCCAGCCCCCTACACCCCTCCCTATCACTGTAACCTCCTCCAGACCCCTACACCCCTCCCTATCTCTGTAACCTCCTCCAGACCCCTACAACCCTCCCTATCTCTGTAACCTCCAACAGCCCCCTACACCCCTCCCTATCTCTGTAACCTCCTTTAGCCCCCTACACCCCTCCCTATCTCTGTATCCTCCTCCAGCCCCGCTACACCCCTCCTTATCTCTGTAACCTCCTCCAGTCCCTACAACCCTCCCTATCTCTGTAACCTCCTCCAGCCCCCTACACCCCTCCCAATCTCTGTAACCTCCTCCAGCCCCCTACAACCCTCCCTTTCTCTGTAACCTCCTCCAGCCCCCTACAACCCTCCCTATCTCTGTAACCTCCTGCAGCCCCCTACACCCCTCCCTATCTCTGTAACCCGGTCCAGCCCCCTACACCCCTCCCTATCTCTGTAACCTCCTCCAGTCCCCTGCACCCCTCCCTATCTCTGTAACCTCCTCCAGCCCCCTACACACCTCCCTATCTCTGTAACCTCCTCCAGCCCCCTAAACCCCTCCCTATCTCTGTAACCTCCTCCAGCCCCCTACACACCTCACTATCTCTGTAACCTCCTCCAGTCCCCAACACCCCTCCCTATCTCTGTACCCTCCTCCAGCCCCCTACACACCTCCCTATCTCTGTAACCTCCTCCAGCCCCCTACACCCCTCCCTATCTCTGTAACCTCCTCCAGCCCCCTACACCCCTCCCTATCACTGTAACCTCCTCCAGCCCCTACACCCCCCCCTATCTCTATAACCTCCTCCAGCCCCCTACAACCCTCCCTATCTCTGTAACCTCCTCCAGCCCCCTACACCCCTCCCTATCTCTGTAACCTCCTCCAGCCCCCTACACTCCTCCCTATCTCTGTATCCTCCTCCAGCCCCCCTACACCCCTCCCTATCTCTGTAACCTCCTCCAGTCCCTACAACCCTCCCTATCTCTGTAACCTCCCCCAGCCCCCTACACCCCTCCCAATCTCTGTAACCTCCTCCAGCCCCCTACAACCCTCCCTTTCTCTGTAACTTCCTCCAGCCCCCTACAACCCTCCCTATCTCTGTAACCGCCTGCAGCCCCCTACACCCCTCCCTATCTCTGTAACCCGGTCCAGCCCCCTACACCCCTCCCTATCTCTGTAACCTCCTCCAGTCCCCTGCACCCCTCCCTATCCTGTAACCTCCTCCAGCCCCCTACACCCCTCCCTATCTCTGTAACCTCCTCCAGCCCCTACACCCCTCCCTATCTCTGTAACCTCCTCCAGCCCCCTACACCCCTCCCTATCTCTGTAACCTCCTCCAGCCCCTACACCCCTCCCTATCTCTGTAACCTCCTCCAGTCCCCTGCACCCCTCCCTATCTCTGTAACCTCCTCCAGCCCCCCACAACCCTCCCTCTCTCTGTAACCTCCTCCAGCCCCCGACACCTCTCCCTATCTCTGTAACCTCCTTCAGCCCCCTACAACCCTCCCTTTCTCTGTAACCTCCTCCAGCCCTCCTACGACCCCTCCCTATCTCTGTAACCTCCTCCAGCCCCCTACACCCCTCCCTATCTCTGTAACCTCCTCCAGTCCCCCTACACCCCTCCCTATCTCTGTAACCTCCTCCAGCCCCCTACACCCCTCCCTATCTCTGTAACCTCCTCCAGTCCCCTACACCCCTCCCTATCTCTGTAACCTCTTCGAACCCCCTACGACCCTCCCTATCTCTGTAACCTCCTCCAGCCCCTTACACCCCTCCCTATCTCTGTAACCTCCTCCAGCCCCCTACACACCTCCCTATCTCTGTAACCTCCTCCAGCCCCCCTACGACCTTCCCTATCTCTGTAACCTCCTCAAGTCCCTACACCCCTCCCTATTTCTGTAACCTCCTCCAGCTCCCGACACCCCTCCCTATCTCTGTAACCTCCTCCAGCCCCCTACACCCCTCCCTATCTCTGTAACCTCCTCCAGCCCCCCTACACCCCTCCCTATCTCTGTAACCTCCTCCAGCCCCCCTACACCCCTCCCTATCTCTGTAACCTCCTCCTGCCCCCCTACACCCCTCCCTATCTCTGTAACCTCCTCCAGCCCCCCTACACCCCTCCCTATCTCTGTAACCTCCTCCAGCCCCCCTCCGACCCTCCCTATCTCTGTAACCTCCTCCAGCCCCCTACACCCCTCCATATCTCTGTAACCCGGTCCAGTCCCCTACAACCCTCCCTATCTCTGTAACCTCCTCCTGCCCGCTGCACCCCTCCCTATCTCTGTAACCTCCTCCTGCCCGCTGCACCCCTCCCTATCTCTGTAACCTCCTCCTGCCCGCTGCACCCCTCCCTATCTCTGTAACCTCCTCCAGCCCCCTACACCCCTCCCTATCTCTGTAACCTCCTCCAGCCCCCTACACCCCTCCCTATCTCTGTAACCTCCTCCAGCCCCCTACACCCCTCCCAATCTCTGTAACCCCGTCCAGCCCCCTACACCCCTCCCTATCTCTGTAACCTCCTCCAGCCCCCTACACTCCTGCCTATCTCTGTAACCTTCTCCAGCCCCCTACACCCCTCCCTATCTCTGTAACCTCCTCCAGCCCCCTACACACCTCCCTATCTCTGTAACCTCCTCCAGTCCCCGACACCCCTCCCTATCTCTGTACCCTCCTCCAGCCCCTTACACACCTCCCTATCTCTGTAACCTCCTCCAGCCCCCTACACCCCTCCCTATCTCTGTAACCTCCTCCAGCCCCCTACACCCCTCCCTATCACTGTAACCTCCTCCAGCCCCTACACCCCTCCCTATCTCTGGAACCTCCTCCAGCCCCCTACAACCCTCCCTATCTCTGTAACCTCCTCCAGCCCCCTACACCCCTCCCTATCTCTGTAACCTCCTCCAGCCCCCTACACTCCTCCCTATCTCTGTATCCTCCTCCAGCCCCCCTACACCCCTCCCTATCTCTGTAACCTCCTCCAGTCCCTACAACCCTCCCTATCTCTGTAACCTCCCCCAGCCCCCTACACCCCTCCCAATCTCTGTAACCTCCTCCAGCCCCTTACAACCCTCCCTTTCTCTGTAACTTCCTCCAGCCCCCTACAACCCTCCCTATCTCTGTAACCTCCTGCAGCCCCCTACACCCCTCCCTATCTCTGTAACCCGGTCCAGCCCCCTACACCCCTCCCTATCTCTGTAACCTCCTCCAGTCCCCTGCACCCCTCCCTATCTCTGTAACCTCCTCCAGCCCCCTACACCCCTCCCTATCTCTGTAACCTCCTACAACCCCCTACAACCCTCCCTCTCTCTGTAACCTCCTCCAGCCCCCGACACCTCTCCCTATCTCTGTAACCTCCTTCAGCCCCCTACAACCCTCCCTTTCTCTGTAACCTCCTCCAGCTTCCTACACCCCTCCCTATCTCTGTAACCTCCTCCAGCCCCCCTCCGACCCTCCCTATCTCTGTAACCTCCTCCAGCCCACCTACAACCCTCCCTATCTCTGTAACCTCCTCCAGCCCCCTACACCCCTCCATATCTCTGTAACCCGGTCCAGTCCCCTACAACCCTCCCTATCTCTGTAACCTCCTCCTGCCCGCTGCACCCCTCCCTATCTCTGTAACCTCCTCCAGCCCCCTACACCCCTCCCTATCTCTGTAACCTCCTCCAGCCCCCTACACCCCTCCCTATCTCTGTAACCTCCTCCAGTCCCCTACACACCTCCCTATCTCTGTAACCTCCTCCAGCCCCCTACACCCCTCCCTATCTCTGTAACCTCCTCCAGCCCCCTACACACCTCAGTATCTCTGTAACCTCCTCCAGCCCCCTACACCCCTCCCTATCTCTGTAACCTCCTCCAGCCCCCTACACCCCTCCCTATCTCTGTAACCTCCTACAGCCCCTACACCCCTCCCTATCTCTGTAACCTCCTCCAGCCCCCTACACCCCTCCCTATCTCTGTAACCTCCTCCAGTCCCTACACCCCTCCCTATCTCTGTAACCTCCTCCAGTCCCCGACACCCCTCCCTATCTCTGTACCCTCCTCCAGCCCCTTACACACCTCCCTATCTCTGTAACCTCCTCCAGCCCCCTACACCCCTCCCTATCTCTGTAACCTCCTCCAGTCCCCCTACACCCCTCCCCATCTCTGTAACCTCCTCCAGCCCCCTACACACCTCACTATCTCTGTAACCTCCTCCAGTCCCCGACACCCCTCCCTATCTCTGTACCCTCCTCCAGCCCCCTACACACCTCCCTATCTCTGTAACCTCCTCCAGCCCCCTACACCCCTCCCAATCTCTGTAACCCCGTCCAGCCCCCTACACCCCTCCCTATCTCTGTAACCTCCTCCAGCCCCCTACACCCCTGCCTATCTCTGTAACCTCCTCCAGCCCCCTACACCCCTCCCTATCTCTGTAACCTCCTCCAGCCCCCTACACCCCTCCCTATCTCTGTAACCTCCTCCAGCCCCCTACACACCTCCCTATCTCTGTAACCTCCTCCAGTCCCCGACACCCCTCCCTATCTCTGTACCCTCCTCCAGCCCCTTACACACCTCCCTATCTCTGTAACCTCCTCCAGCCCCCTACACCCCTCCCAATCTCTGTAACCCCCTCCAGCCCCCTACACCTCTCCCTATCTCTGTAACCTCCTCCAGTCCCCGACACCACTCCCTATCTCTGTAACCTCCTCCAGCCCCCTACACACCTCCCTATCTCTGTAACCTCCTCCAGCCCCCTACACCCCTCCCAATCTCTGTAACCTCCTCCAGCCCCCTACACACCTCCCTATCTCTGTAACCTCCTCCAGCCCCCTACACCTCTCCCTATCTCCGTAACCTCCTCCAGCCCCCTACACCTCTCCCTATCTCGGTAACCTCCTCCAGCCCCTACACCCCTCCCTATCTCTGTAACCTCCTCCAGCCCCCTACACCCCTCCCTATCTCTGTAACCTCCTCCAGTCCCTAAAACCCTCCCTACATCTGTAACCTCCTCCATCCCCCTACACCCTCCCTATCTCTGTAACCTCCTCCATCCCCCTACAACCCTCCCTATCTCTGTAACCTCCGCCAGCCCCCTACACCCTCCCTATCCCTGTAACCTCCTCCAGTCCCTACACCCCTCCCTATTTCTGTAACCTCCTCCAGCCCCCCTACGACCCTCCCTATCTCTGTAACCTGGTCCAGCCCCCCTACACCCCTCCCTATCTCTATAACCTCCTCCAGCCCCCTACAACCCTCCCTTTCTCTGTAACCTCCTCCAGCCCCCTACACCCCTCCCTACCTCTGTAACCCGGTCCACCCCCCTACACCCCTCCCTATCTCTGTAACCTCCTCCAGTCCCCTACACCCCTCCCTATCTCTGTAACCTCCTGCAGCCCCCTACACCCCTCCCTATCTCTGTAACCTCCTCCAGCCCTCCTACGACCCTCCCTATCTCTGTAACCTCCTCCAGCCCCCTACAACCCTCCCTTTCTCTGTAACCTCCTCCAGCCCCCTACACCCCTCCCTACCTCTGTAACCCGGTCCACCCCCCTACACCCCTCCCTATCTCTGTAACCTCCTCCAGTCCCCTACACCCCTCCCTATCTCTGTAACCTCCTGCAGCCCCCTACACCCCTCCCTATCTCTGTAACCTCCTCCAGCCCTCCTACGACCCTCCCTATCTCTGTAACCTCCTCCAGCCCCCTACACCCCTCCCTATTTCTGTAACCTCCTCCAGCCCCCGACAACCCTCCCTTTCTCTGTAACCTCCTCCAGCCCCCTACACCCCTCCCTACCTCTGTAACCCGGTCCACCCCCCTACACCCCTCCCTATCTCTGTAACCTCCTCCAGTCCCCTACACCCCTCCCTATCTCTGTAACCTCCTGCAGCCCCCTACACCCCTCCCTATCTCTGTAACCTCCTCCAGCCCTCCTACGACCCTCCCTATCTCTGTAACCTCCTCCAGCCCCCTACAACCCTCCCTTTCTCTGTAACCTCCTCCAGCCCCCTACACCCCTCCCTACCTCTGTAACCCGGTCCACCCCCCTACACCCCTCCCTATCTCTGTAACCTCCTCCAGTCCCCTACACCCCTCCCTATCTCTGTAACCTCTTTGAACCCCCTACGACCCTCCCTATCTCTGTTACCTCCTCCAGCCCCCCTACGACCCTCCCTATCTCTGTAACCTCCTCTAGCCCCCCTAGGACCCTCCCTATCTCTGTAACCTCATCCAGCCCCCCTACGACACTCCCTATCTCTGTAACCTCCTGCCCCCTACACCCCTCCCTATCTCTGTAACCTCCTCCAGCCCCCAGACCCCTCCCTATCTCTGTAACCCGGTCCAGTCCCCAACACCCCTCCCTATCTCTGTAACCTCCTCCAGCCCCCCTACACTCCTCCCTCTCTCTGTAACCTCCTCCAGCCCCCCTACGACACTCCCTATCTCTGTAACCTCCTGCCCCCTACACCCCTCCCTATCTCTGTAACCTCCTCCAGCCCCTACACCCCTCCCTATCTCTGTAACCTCCTCCAGCCCCCTACACCCCTCCCTATCTCTGTAACCTCCTCCAGCCCCCTACACCCCTCCCTATCTCTGTAACCTCCTCCAGCCCCCTACACCCCTCCCTATCTCTGTAACCCGGTCCAGCCCCCCTACACCCCTCCCTATCTCTGTAACCTCCTCCAGCCCCCTACACCCCTCCCTATCTCTGTAACCCGGTCCAGCCCCCCTACACCCCTCCCTATCTCTGTAACCTCCTCCTGCCCCCTACACTCCTCCCTATCTCTGTAACCTCCTCCAGCCCCCTACACCCCTCCCTATCTCTGTAACCTCCTCCAGCCCCCCTACACCCCTCCCTATCTCTGTAACCTCCTCCAGCCCCCCTACACCCCTCCCTATCTTTGTAACCTCCTCCAGCCCCGTACAACCCTCCCTATCTCTGTAACCTCCTCCAGTCCCCTACACCCCTCCCTATCTCTGTAACCTCCTCCAGCCCCCTACACCCTCCCTATCTCTGTAACCTCCTCCAGTCCCCCTACACCCCTCCCTATCTTTGTAACCTCCTCCAGTCCCCTACACCCCTCCCTATCTCTGTAACCTCCTCCAGTCCCCCTACACCCCTCCCTATCTTTGTAACCTCCTCCAACCCCCTACACCCCTCCCTATCTCTGTAACCTCCTCCAGCCCCCTACAACCCTCCCTATCTCTGTAACCACCTCCAGCCCCCCTACACCACTCCCTATCTTTGTAACCTCCTCCAGCCCCCTGCACCCCTCCCTATCTCTGTAACCTCCTCCAGCACTCTACACCCCTCCCTATCTCTGTAACCTCCTCCAGCCCCCTACACCCCTCCCTATCTCTGTGACCTCCTCCAGCCCCTTACAACCCTCCCTATCTCTGTAACCTCCTCCAGCCCCCTACACCCTCCCTATCTCTGTAACCTCCTCCAGCCCCCTACACCCCTCCCTATCTCTGTAACCTCCTCCAGCCCCCCTACACCCCTCCCTATCTCTGTAACCTCCTCCAGCCCCCCTACACACCTCCCTATCTCTGTAACCTCCTCCTGCCCCCCTACACCCCTCCCTATCTCTGTAACCTCCTCCAGCCCCCCTACACCCCTCCCTATCTCTGTAACCTCCTCCAGCCCCCCTCCGACCCTCCCTATCTCTGTAACCTCCTCCAGCCCCCCTACAACCCTCCCTATCTCTGTAACCTCCTCCAGCCCCCTACGCCCCTCCATATCTCTGTAACCCGGTCCAGTCCCCTACAACCCTCCCTATCTCTGTAACCTCCTCCTGCCCGCTGCACCCCTCCCTATCTCTGTAACCTCCTCCAGCCCCCTACACCCCTCCCTATCTCTGTAACCTCCTCCAGCCCCCTACACCCCTCCCTATCTCTGTAACCTCCTCCAGTCCCCTACACACCTCCCTATCTCTGTAACCTCCTCCAGCCCCCTACACCCCTCCCTATCTCTGTAACCTCCTCCAGCCCCCTACACACCTCAGTATCTCTGTAACCTCCTCCAAACCCCGACACCCCTCCCTATCTCTGTACCCTCCTCCAGCCCCCTACACACCTCCCTATCTCTGTAACCTCCTCCAGCCCCCTACACCCCTCCCAATCTCTGTAACCCCGTCCAGCCCCCTACACCCCTCCCTATCTCTGTAACCTCCTCCAGCCCCCTACACTCCTGCCTATCTCTGTAACCTTCTCCAGCCCCCTACACCCCTCCCTATCTCTGTAACCTCCTCCAGCCCCCTACACACCTCCCTATCTCTGTAACCTCCTCCAGTCCCCGACACCCCTCCCTATCTCTGTACCCTCCTCCAGCCCCTTACACACCTCCCTATCTCTGTAACCTCCTCCAGCCCCCTACACCCCTCCCTATCTCTGTAACCTCCTCCAGCCCCCTACACACCTCACTATCTCTGTAACCTCCTCCAGTCCCCGACACCCCTCCCTATCTCTGTACCCTCCTCCAGCCCCCTACACACCTCCCTATCTCTGTAACCTCCTCCATCCCCCTACACCCCTCCCTATCTCTGTAACCTCCTCCATCCCCCTACACCCCTCCCTATCTCTGTAACCTCCTCCAGCCCCCTACACCCCTCCCAATCTCTGTAACCCCGTCCAGCCCCCTACACCCCTCCCTATCTCTGTAACCTCCTCCAGCCCCCTACACCCCTGCCTATCTCTGTAACCTTCTCCAGCCCCCTACACCCCTCCCTATCTCTGTAACCTCCTCCAGCCCCCTACACACCTCCCTATCTCTGTAACCTCCTCCAGTCCCCCTACACCCCTCCCTATCTCTGTAACCTCCTCCAGCCCCCTACACCCCTCCCTATCTCTGTAACCTCCTCCAGTCCCCTACACCCCTCCCTATCTCTGTAACCTCCTGCAGCCCCCTACACCCCTCCCTATCTCTGTAACCTCCTCCAGCCCCCTACACCCCTCCCTATCTCTGTAACCTCCTCCAGTCCCCGACACCCCTCCCTATCTCTGTAACCTCCTCCAGCCCCTACACCCCTCCCTATCTCTGTAACCTCCTCCAGCCCCTTACACACCTCCCTATCTCTGTAACCTCCTCCAGCCCCCTACACCCCTCCCAATCTCTGTAACCCCCTCCAGCCCCCTACACCTCTCCCTATCTCTGTAACCTCCTCCAGTCCCCTACACCCTCCCTATCTCTGTAACCTCCACCAGCCCCCAACACCCCTCCCTATCTCTGTAACCTCCTCCAGCCCCTACACCCCTCCCTATCTCTGTAACCTCCTCCAGCCCCCTACACCTCTCCCTATCTCCGTAACCTCCTCCAGCCCCCTACACCTCTCCCTATCTCGGTAACCTCCTCCAGCCCCTACACCCCTCCCTATCTCTGTAACCTCCTCCAGCCCCCTACACCCCTCCCTATCTGTGTAACCTCCTCCAGCACCCGACAACCCTCCCAGTCTCTGTAACCTCCTCCAGCCCCCGACACCCCTCCCTTTCTCTGTAACCTCCTCCAGCCCCCTACACCCCTCCCTACCTCTGTAACCCGGTCCACCCCCCTACACCCCTCCCTATCTCTGTAACCTCCTCCAGTCCCCTACACCCCTCCCTATCTCTGTAACCTCCTGCAGCCCCCTACACCCCTCCCTATCTCTGTAACCTCCTCCAGCCCTCCTACGACCCTCCCTATCTCTGTAACCTCCTCCAGCCCCCTACACCCCTCCCTATTTCTGTAACCTCCTCCAGCCCCCGACAACCCTCCCTATCTCTGTAACCTTTTTGAACCCCCTACGACCCTCCCTATCTCTGTTACCTCCTCCAGCCCCCCTACGACCCTCCCTATCTCTGTAACCTCCTCCAGCCCCCCTAGGACCCTCCCTATCTCTGTAACCTCATCCAGCCCCCCTACGGCCTTCCCTATCTCTGTAACCCGGTCCAGTCCCCAACACCCCTCCCTCTCTCTGTAACCTCCTCCAGCCCCCCTACGACACTCCCTATCTCTGTAACCTCCTGCCCCCTACACCCCTCCCTATCTCTGTAACCTCCTCCAGCCCCTACACCCCTCCCTATCTCTGTAACCTCCTCCAGCCCCCTACACCCCTCCCTATCTCTGTAACCTCCTCCAGCCCCCTACACCCCTCCCTATCTCTGTAACCTCCTCCAGTCCCCTACACCCCTCCCTATCTCTGTAACCTCCTCCATCCCCCTACACCCCTCCCTATCTCTGTAACCTCCTCCAGCCCCCCTACGACCTTCCCTATCTCTGTAACCTCCTCAAGTCCCTACACCCCTCCCTATTTCTGTAACCTCCTCCAGCTCCCGACAACCCTCCCTATCTCTGTAACCTCCTCCAGCCCCCTACACCCCTCCCTATCTCTGTAACCTCCTCCAGTCCCCTACACCCCTCCCTATCTCTGTAACCTCCACCAGCCCCCTACACCCCTCCCTATCTCTGTAACATCCTCCAGCCCCCTACACCCCTCCCTATCTCTGTAACCTCCTCCAGCCCCCTACACCCCTCCCTATCTCTGTAACCTCCTCCAGCCCCCCTACACCCCTCCCTATCTCTGTAACCTTCTCCTGCCCCCCTACACCCCTCCCTATCTCTGTAACCTCCTCCAGCCCCCCTACACCCCTCCCTATCTCTGTAACCTCCTCCAGCCTCCCTCCGACCCTCCCTATCTCTGTAACCTCCTCCAGCCCCCTACACCCCTCCATATCTCTGTAACCCGGTCCAGTCCCCTACAACCCTCCCTATCTCTGTAACCTCCTCCTGCCCGCTGCACCCCTCCCTATCTCTGTAACCTCCTCCTGCCCGCTGCACCCCTCCCTATCTCTGTAACCTCCTCCTGCCCGCTGCACCCCTCCCTATCTCTGTAACCTCCTCCAGCCCCCTACACCCCTCCCTATCTCTGTAACCTCCTCCAGCCCCCTACACCCCTCCCTATCTCTGTAACCTCCTCCAGCCCCCTACACCCCTCCCAATCTCTGTAACCCCGTCCAGCCCCCTACACCCCTCCCTATCTCTGTAACCTCCTCCAGCCCCCTACACTCCTGCCTATCTCTGTAACCTTCTCCAGCCCCCTACACCCCTCCCTATCTCTGTAACCTCCTCCAGCCCCCTACACACCTCCCTATCTCTGTAACCTCCTCCAGTCCCCGACACCCCTCCCTATCTCTGTACCCTCCTCCAGCCCCTTACACACCTCCCTATCTCTGTAACCTCCTCCAGCCCCCTACACCCCTCCCTATCTCTGTAACCTCCTCCAGCCCCCTACACCCCTCCCTATCACTGTAACCTCCTCCAGCCCCTACACCCCTCCCTATCTCTGGAACCTCCTCCAGCCCCCTACAACCCTCCCTATCTCTGTAACCTCCTCCAGCCCCCTACACCCCTCCCTATCTCTGTAACCTCCTCCAGCCCCCTACACTCCTCCCTATCTCTGTATCCTCCTCCAGCCCCCCTACACCCCTCCCTATCTCTGTAACCTCCTCCAGTCCCTACAACCCTCCCTATCTCTGTAACCTCCCCCAGCCCCCTACACCCCTCCCAATCTCTGTAACCTCCTCCAGCCCCCTACAACCCTCCCTTTCTCTGTAACTTGCTCCAGCCCCCTACAACCCTTCCTATCTCTGTAACCTCCTGCAGCCCCCTACACCCCTTCCTATCTCTGTAACCCGGTCCAGCCCCCTACACCCCTCCCCATCTCTGTAACCTCCTCCAGTCCCCTGCACCCCTCCCTATCTCTGTAACCTCCTCCAGCCCCCTACACCCCTCCCTATCTCTGTAACCTCCTACAACCCCCTACAACCCTCCCTCTCTCTGTAACCTCCTCCAGCCCCCGACACCTCTCCCTATCTCTGTAACCTCCTTCAGCCCCCTACAACCCTCCCTTTCTCTGTAACCTCCTCCAGCTTCCTACACCCCTCCCTATCTCTGTAACCTCCTCCAGCCCCCCTCCGACCCTCCCTATCTCTGTAACCTCCTCCAGCCCACCTACAACCCTCCCTATCTCTGTAACCTCCTCCAGCCCCCTACACCCCTCCATATCTCTGTAACCCGGTCCAGTCCCCTACAACCCTCCCTATCTCTGTAACCTCCTCCTGCCCGCTGCACCCCTCCCTATCTCTGTAACCTCCTCCAGCCCCCTACACCCCTCCCTATCTCTGTAACCTCCTCCAGCCCCCTACACCCCTCCCTATCTCTGTAACCTCCTCCAGTCCCCTACACACCTCCCTATCTCTGTAACCTCCTCCAGCCCCCTACACACCTCAGTATCTCTGTAACCTCCTCCAAACCCCGACACCCCTCCCTATCTCTGTACCCTCCTCCAGCCCCCTACACACCTCCCTATCTCTGTAACCTCCTCCAGCCCCCTACACCCCTCCCAATCTCTGTAACCCCGTCCAGCCCCCTACACCCCTCCCTATGTCTGTAACCTCCTCCAGCCCCCTACACTCCTGCCTATCTCTGTAACCTTCTCCAGCCCCCTACACCCCTCCCTATCTCTGTAACCTCCTCCAGCCCCCTACACACCTCCCTATCTCTGTAACCTCCTCCAGTCCCCGACACCCCTCCCTATCTCTGTACCCTCCTCCAGCCCCTTACACACCTCCCTATCTCTGTAACCTCCTCCAGCCCCCTACACCCCTCCGTATCTCTGTAACCTCCTCCAGCCCCCTACACACCTCACTATCTCTGTAACCTCCTCCAGTCCCCGACACCCCTCCCTATCTCTGTACCCTCCTCCAGCCCCCTACACACCTCCCTATCTCTGTAACCTCCTCCAGCCCCCTACACCCCTCCCAATCTCTGTAACCCCGTCCAGCCCCCTACACCCCTCCCTATCTCTGTAACCTCCTCCAGCCCCCTACAACCCTGCCTATCTCTGTAACCTCCTCCAGCCCCCTACACCCCTCCCTATCTCTGTAACCTCCTCCAGCCCCCTACACCCCTCCCTATCTCTGTAACCTCCTCCAGCCCCCTACACACCTCCCTATCTCTGTAACCTCCTCCAGTCCCCGACACCCCTCCCTATCTCTGTACCCTCCTCCAGCCCCTTACACACCTCCCTATCTCTGTAACCTCCTCCAGCCCCCTACACCCCTCCCAATCTCTGTAACCCCCTCCAGCCCCCTACACCTCTCCCTATCTCTGTAACCTCCTCCAGTCCCCGACACCACTCCCTATCTCTGTAACCTCCTCCAGCCCCCTACACACCTCCCTATCTCTGTAACCTCCTCCAGCCCCCTACACCCCTCCCAATCTCTGTAACCTCCTCCAGCCCCCTACACCCCTCCCTATCTCTGTAACCTCCTCCAGTCCCTAAAACCCTCCCTAGATCTGTAACCTCCTCCATCCCCCTACACCCTCCCTATCTCTGTAACCTCCTCCATCCCCCTACAACCCTCCCTATCTCTGTAACCTCCTCCAGCCCCCTACACCCTCCGTATCCCTGTAACCTCCTCCAGTCCCTACACCCCTCCCTATTTCTGTAACCTCCTCC
This sequence comes from Scyliorhinus torazame, assembly GCF_047496885.1. Lineage (NCBI taxonomy): Eukaryota > Metazoa > Chordata > Chondrichthyes > Carcharhiniformes > Scyliorhinidae > Scyliorhinus > Scyliorhinus torazame. The sequence continues at coordinate 22,812 of NW_027308481.1, forward strand.
AGCCCCTACACCCCTCCCTATCTCTGTAACCTCCTCCAGCCCCCTACACCCCTCCCTATCTGTGTAACCTCCTCCAGCACCCGACAACCCTCCCAGTCTCTGTAACCTCCTCCAGCCCCCGACACCCCTCCCTTTCTCTGTAACCTCCTCCAGCCCCCTACACCCCTCCCTACCTCTGTAACCCGGTCCACCCCCCTACACCCCTCCCTATCTCTGTAACCTCCTCCAGTCCCCTACACCCCTCCCTATCTCTGTAACCTCCTGCAGCCCCCTACACCCCTCCCTATCTCTGTAACCTCCTCCAGCCCTCCTACGACCCTCCCTATCTCTGTAACCTCCTCCAGCCCCCTACACCCCTCCCTATTTCTGTAACCTCCTCCAGCCCCCGACAACCCTCCCTATCTCTGTAACCTTTTTGAACCCCCTACGACCCTCCCTATCTCTGTTACCTCCTCCAGCCCCCCTACGACCCTCCCTATCTCTGTAACCTCCTCCAGCCCCCCTAGGACCCTCCCTATCTCTGTAACCTCATCCAGCCCCCCTACGGCCTTCCCTATCTCTGTAACCCGGTCCAGTCCCCAACACCCCTCCCTCTCTCTGTAACCTCCTCCAGCCCCCCTACGACACTCCCTATCTCTGTAACCTCCTGCCCCCTACACCCCTCCCTATCTCTGTAACCTCCTCCAGCCCCTACACCCCTCCCTATCTCTGTAACCTCCTCCAGCCCCCTACACCCCTCCCTATCTCTGTAACCTCCTCCAGCCCCCTACACCCCTCCCTATCTCTGTAACCTCCTCCAGTCCCCTACACCCCTCCCTATCTCTGTAACCTCCTCCATCCCCCTACACCCCTCCCTATCTCTGTAACCTCCTCCAGCCCCCCTACGACCTTCCCTATCTCTGTAACCTCCTCAAGTCCCTACACCCCTCCCTATTTCTGTAACCTCCTCCAGCTCCCGACAACCCTCCCTATCTCTGTAACCTCCTCCAGCCCCCTACACCCCTCCCTATCTCTGTAACCTCCTCCAGCCCCCTACACCCCTCCCTATCTCTGTAACCTCCTCCAGTCCCCTACACCCCTCCCTATCTCTGTAACCTCCTCCATCCCCCTACACCCCTCCCTATCTCTGTAACCTCCTCCAGCCCCCTACACCCCTCCCTATCTCTGTAACCTCCTCCAGTCCCCTACACACCTCCCTATCTCTGTAACCTCCTCCAGCCCCCTACACACCTCAGTATCTCTGTAACCTCCTCCAAACCCCGACACCCCTCCCTATCTCTGTACCCTCCTCCAGCCCCCTACACACCTCCCTATCTCTGTAACCTCCTCCAGCCCCCTACACCCCTCCCAATCTCTGTAACCCCGTCCAGCCCCCTACACCCCTCCCTATGTCTGTAACCTCCTCCAGCCCCCTACACTCCTGCCTATCTCTGTAACCTTCTCCAGCCCCCTACACCCCTCCCTATCTCTGTAACCTCCTCCAGCCCCCTACACACCTCCCTATCTCTGTAACCTCCTCCAGTCCCCGACACCCCTCCCTATCTCTGTACCCTCCTCCAGCCCCTTACACACCTCCCTATCTCTGTAACCTCCTCCAGCCCCCTACACCCCTCCGTATCTCTGTAACCTCCTCCAGCCCCCTACACACCTCACTATCTCTGTAACCTCCTCCAGTCCCCGACACCCCTCCCTATCTCTGTACCCTCCTCCAGCCCCCTACACACCTCCCTATCTCTGTAACCTCCTCCAGCCCCCTACACCCCTCCCAATCTCTGTAACCCCGTCCAGCCCCCTACACCCCTCCCTATCTCTGTAACCTCCTCCAGCCCCCTACAACCCTGCCTATCTCTGTAACCTCCTCCAGCCCCCTACACCCCTCCCTATCTCTGTAACCTCCTCCAGCCCCCTACACCCCTCCCTATCTCTGTAACCTCCTCCAGCCCCCTACACACCTCCCTATCTCTGTAACCTCCTCCAGTCCCCGACACCCCTCCCTATCTCTGTACCCTCCTCCAGCCCCTTACACACCTCCCTATCTCTGTAACCTCCTCCAGCCCCCTACACCCCTCCCAATCTCTGTAACCCCCTCCAGCCCCCTACACCTCTCCCTATCTCTGTAACCTCCTCCAGTCCCCGACACCACTCCCTATCTCTGTAACCTCCTCCAGCCCCCTACACACCTCCCTATCTCTGTAACCTCCTCCAGCCCCCTACACCCCTCCCAATCTCTGTAACCTCCTCCAGCCCCCTACACCCCTCCCTATCTCTGTAACCTCCTCCAGTCCCTAAAACCCTCCCTAGATCTGTAACCTCCTCCATCCCCCTACACCCTCCCTATCTCTGTAACCTCCTCCATCCCCCTACAACCCTCCCTATCTCTGTAACCTCCTCCAGCCCCCTACACCCTCCGTATCCCTGTAACCTCCTCCAGTCCCTACACCCCTCCCTATTTCTGTAACCTCCTCCAGCCCCTACACCCCTCCCTATCTCTGTAACCTCCTCCAGCCCCCTACACCCCTCCCTATCTGTGTAACCTCCTCCAGCACCCGACAACCCTCCCAGTCTCTGTAACCTCCTCCAGCCCCCGACACCCCTCCCTTTCTCTGTAACCTCCTCCAGCCCCCTACACCCCTCCCTACCTCTGTAACCCGGTCCACCCCCCTACACCCCTCCCTATCTCTGTAACCTCCTCCAGTCCCCTACACCCCTCCCTATCTCTGTAACCTCCTGCAGCCCCCTACACCCCTCCCTATCTCTGTAACCTCCTCCAGCCCTCCTACGACCCTCCCTATCTCTGTAACCTCCTCCAGCCCCCTACACCCCTCCCTATTTCTGTAACCTCCTCCAGCCCCCGACAACCCTCCCTATCTCTGTAACCTTTTTGAACCCCCTACGACCCTCCCTATCTCTGTTACCTCCTCCAGCCCCCCTACGACCCTCCCTATCTCTGTAACCTCCTCCAGCCCCCCTAGGACCCTCCCTATCTCTGTAACCTCATCCAGCCCCCCTACGGCCTTCCCTATCTCTGTAACCCGGTCCAGTCCCCAACACCCCTCCCTCTCTCTGTAACCTCCTCCAGCCCCCCTACGACACTCCCTATCTCTGTAACCTCCTGCCCCCTACACCCCTCCCTATCTCTGTAACCTCCTCCAGCCCCTACACCCCTCCCTATCTCTGTAACCTCCTCCAGCCCCCTACACCCCTCCCTATCTCTGTAACCTCCTCCAGCCCCCTACACCCCTCCCTATCTCTGTAACCTCCTCCAGTCCCCTACACCCCTCCCTATCTCTGTAACCTCCTCCATCCCCCTACACCCCTCCCTATCTCTGTAACCTCCTCCAGCCCCCCTACGACCTTCCCTATCTCTGTAACCTCCTCAAGTCCCTACACCCCTCCCTATTTCTGTAACCTCCTCCAGCTCCCGACAACCCTCCCTATCTCTGTAACCTCCTCCAGCCCCCTACACCCCTCCCTATCTCTGTAACCTCCTCCAGTCCCCTACACCCCTCCCTATCTCTGTAACCTCCACCAGCCCCCTACACCCCTCCCTATCTCTGTAACATCCTCCAGCCCCCTACACCCCTCCCTATCTCTGTAACCTCCTCCAGCCCCCTACACCCCTCCCTATCTCTGTAACCTCCTCCAGCCCCCCTACACCCCTCCCTATCTCTGTAACCTCCTCCTGCCCCCCTACACCCCTCCCTATCTCTGTAACCTCCTCCAGCCCCCCTACACCCCTCCCTATCTCTGTAACCTCCTCCAGCCTCCCTCCGACCCTCCCTATCTCTGTAACCTCCTCCAGCCCCCTACACCCCTCCATATCTCTGTAACCCGGTCCAGTCCCCTACAACCCTCCCTATCTCTGTAACCTCCTCCTGCCCGCTGCACCCCTCCCTATCTCTGTAACCTCCTCCTGCCCGCTGCACCCCTCCCTATCTCTGTAACCTCCTCCTGCCCGCTGCACCCCTCCCTATCTCTGTAACCTCCTCCAGCCCCCTTCACCCCTCCCTATCTCTGTAACCTCCTCCAGCCCCCTACACCCCTCCCTATCTCTGTAACCTCCTCCAGCCCCCTACACCCCTCCCAATCTCTGTAACCCCGTCCAGCCCCCTACACCCCTCCCTATCTCTGTAACCTCCTCCAGCCCCCTACACTCCTGCCTATCTCTGTAACCTTCTCCAGCCCCCTACACCCCTCCCTATCTCTGTAACCTCCTCCAGCCCCCTACACACCTCCCTATCTCTGTAACCTCCTCCAGTCCCCGACACCCCTCCCTATCTCTGTACCCTCCTCCAGCCCCTTACACACCTCCCTATCTCTGTAACCTCCTCCAGCCCCCTACACCCCTCCCTATCTCTGTAACCTCCTCCAGCCCCCTACACCCCTCCCTATCACTGTAACCTCCTCCAGCCCCTACACCCCTCCCTATCTCTGGAACCTCCTCCAGCCCCCTACAACCCTCCCTATCTCTGTAACCTCCTCCAGCCCCCTACACCCCTCCCTATCTCTGTATCCTCCTCCAGCCCCCTACACTCCTCCCTATCTCTGTATCCTCCTCCAGCCCCCCTACACCCCTCCCTATCTCTGTAACCTCCTCCAGTCCCTACAACCCTCCCTATCTCTGTAACCTCCCCCAGCCCCCTACACCCCTCCCAATCTCTGTAACCTCCTCCAGCCCCCTACAACCCTCCCTTTCTCTGTAACTTGCTCCAGCCCCCTACAACCCTTCCTATCTCTGTAACCTCCTGCAGCCCCCTACACCCCTTCCTATCTCTGTAACCCGGTCCAGCCCCCTACACCCCTCCCTATCTCTGTAACCTCCTCCAGTCCCCTGCACCCCTCCCTATCTCTGTAACCTCCTCCAGCCCCCTACACCCCTCCCTATCTCTGTAACCTCCTACAACCCCCTACAACCCTCCCTCTCTCTGTAACCTCCTCCAGCCCCTACACCCCTCCCTATCTCTGTCACCTCCTCCAGCCCCCGACACCTCTCCCTATCTCTGTAACCTCCTTCAGCCCCCTACAACCCTCCCTTTCTCTGTAACCTCCTCCAGCTTCCTACACCCCTCCCTATCTCTGTAACCTCCTCCAGCCCCCCTCCGACCCTCCCTATCTCTGTAACCTCCTCCAGCCCACCTACAACCCTCCCTATCTCTGTAACCTCCTCCAGCTCCCTACACCCCTCCATATCTCTGTAACCCGGTCCAGTCCCCTACAACCCTCCCTATCTCTGTAACCTCCTCCTGCCCGCTGCACCCCTCCCTATCTCTGTAACCTCCTCCAGCCCCCTACACCCCTCCCTATCTCTGTAACCTCCTCCAGCCCCCTACACCCCTCCCTATCTCTGTAACCTCCTCCAGTCCCCTACACACCTCCCTATCTCTGTAACCTCCTCCAGCCCCCTACACACCTCAGTATCTCTGTAACCTCCTCCAAACCCCGACACCCCTCCCTATCTCTGTACCCTCCTCCAGCCCCCTACACACCTCCCTATCTCTGTAACCTCCTCCAGCCCCCTACACCCCTCCCAATCTCTGTAACCCCGTCCAGCCCCCTACACCCCTCCCTATCTCTGTAACCTCCTCCAGCCCCCTACACTCCTGCCTATCTCTGTAACCTTCTCCAGCCCCCTACACCCCTCCCTATCTCTGTAACCTCCTCCAGCCCCCTACACACCTCCCTATCTCTGTAACCTCCTCCAGTCCCCGACACCCCTCCCTATCTCTGTACCCTCCTCCAGCCCCTTACACACCTCCCTATCTCTGTAACCTCCTCCAGCCCCCTACACCCCTCCGTATCTCTGTAACCTCCTCCAGCCCCCTACACACCTCACTATCTCTGTAACCTCCTCCAGTCCCCGACACCCCTCCCTATCTCTGTACCCTCCTCCAGCCCCCTACACACCTCCCTATCTCTGTAACCTCCTCCAGCCCCCTACACCCCTCCCAATCTCTGTAACCCCGTCCAGCCCCCTACACCCCTCCCTATCTCTGTAACCTCCTCCAGCCCCCTACAACCCTGCCTATCTCTGTAACCTCCTCCAGCCCCCTACACCCCTCCCTATCTCTGTAACCTCCTCCAGCCCCCTACACCCCTCCCTATCTCTGTAACCTGCTCCAGCCCCCTACACACCTCCCTATCTCTGTAACCTCCTCCAGCCCCCTACACCCCTCCCTATCTCTGTACCCTCCTCCAGTCCCCTACAACCCTCCCTATCTCTGTACCCTCCTCCAGTCCCCTACACACCTCCCTATCTCTGTAACCTCCTCCAGTCCCCTACAACCCTCCCTATCTCTGTAACCTCCTCCAGCCCCTTACACACCTCCCTATCTCTGTAACCTCCTCCAGCCCCCTACACCCCTCCCAATCTCTGTAACCCCCTCCAGCCCCCTACACCTCTCCCTATCTCTGTAACCTCCTCCAGTCCCCGACACCACTCCCTATCTCTGTAACCTCCTCCAGCCCCCTACACACCTCCCTATCTCTGTAACCTCCTCCAGCCCCCTACACCCCTCCCAATCTCTGTAACCTCCTCCAGCCCCCTACACCCCTCCCTATCTCTGTAACCTCCTCCAGTCCCTAAAACCCTCCCTACATCTGTAACCTCCTCCATCCCCCTACACCCTCCCTATATCTGTAACCTCCTCCATCCCCCTACAACCCTCCCTATCTCTGTAACCTCCTCCAGCCCCCTACACCCTCCGTATCCCTGTAACCTCCTCCAGTCCCTACACCCCTCCCTATTTCTGTAACCTCCTCCAGCCCCCCTACGACCCTCCCTATCTCTGTAACCTGGTCCAGCCCACCTACACCCCTCCCTATCTCTATAACCTCCTCCAGCCCCCTACACCCCTCCCAATCTCTGTAACCTCCTCCAGCCCCCTACAACCCTCCCTTTCTCTGTAACCTCCTCCAGCCCCCTACACCCCTCCCTACCTCTGTAACCCGGTCCACCCCCCTACACCCCTCCCTATCTCTGTAACCTCCTCCAGTCCCCTACACCCCTCCCTATCTCTGTAACCTCCTCCAGCCCCTACACCCCTCCCTATCTCTGTAACCTCCTCCAGCCCCCTACACCCCTCCCTATCTGTGTAACCTCCTCCAGCACCCGACAACCCTCCCAGTCTCTGTAACCTCCTCCAGCCCCCGACACCCCTCCCTATCTCTGTAACCTCCTCCAGCCCCCTACAACCCTCCCTACATCTGTAACCTCCTCCATCCCCCTACACCCTCCCTATCTCTGTAACCTCCTCCATCCCCCTACACACCTCCCTATCTCTGTAACCTCCTCCAGTCCCCGACACCCCTCCCTATCTCTGTACCCTCCTCCAGCCCCTTACACACCTCCCTATCTCTGTAACCTCCTCCAGCCCCCTACACCCCTCCGTATCTCTGTAACCTCCTCCAGCCCCCTACACACCTCACTATCTCTGTAACCTCCTCCAGTCCCCGACACCCCTCCCTATCTCTGTACCCTCCTCCAGCCCCCTACACACCTCCCTATCTCTGTAACCTCCTCCAGCCCCCTACACCCCTCCCAATCTCTGTAACCCCGTCCAGCCCCCTACACCCCTCCCTATCTCTGTAACCTCCTCCAGCCCCCTACAACTCTGCCTATCTCTGTAACCTCCTCCAGCCCCCTACACCCCTCCCTATCTCTGTAACCTCCTCCAGCCCCCTACACCCCTCCCTATCTCTGTAACCTGCTCCAGCCCCCTACACACCTCCCTATCTCTGTAACCTCCTCCAGTCCCCGACACCCCTCCCTATCTCTGTACCCTCCTCCAGCCCCTTACACACCTCCCTATCTCTGTAACCTCCTCCAGCCCCCTACACCCCTCCCAATCTCTGTAACCCCCTCCAGCCCCCTACACCTCTCCCTATCTCTGTAACCTCCTCCAGTCCCCGACACCACTCCCTATCTCTGTAACCTCCTCCAGCCCCCTACACACCTCCCTATCTCTGTAACCTCCTCCAGCCCCCTACACCCCTCCCAATCTCTGTAACCTCCTCCAGCCCCCTACACCCCTCCCTATCTCTGTAACCTCCTCCAGTCCCTAAAACCCTCCCTACATCTGTAACCTCCTCCATCCCCCTACACCCTCCCTATCTCTGTAACCTCCTCCATCCCCCTACAACCCTCCCTATCTCTGTAACCTCCTCCAGCCCCCTACACCCTCCGTATCCCTGTAACCTCCTCCAGTCCCTACACCCCTCCCTATTTCTGTAACCTCCTCCAGCCCCCCTACGACCCTCCCTATCTCTGTAACCTGGTCCAGCCCCCCTACACCCCTCCCTATCTCTATAACCTCCTCCAGCCCCCTACACCCCTCCCAATCTCTGTAACCTCCTCCAGCCCCCTACAACCCTCCCTTTCTCTGTAACCTCCTCCAGCCCCCTACACCCCTCCCTACCTCTGTAACCCGGTCCACCCCCCTACACCCCTCCCTATCTCTGTAACCTCCTCCAGTCCCCTACACCCCTCCCTATCTCTGTAACCTCCTCCAGCCCCTACACCCCTCCCTATCTCTGTAACCTCCTCCAGCCCCCTACACCCCTCCCTATCTGTGTAACCTCCTCCAGCACCCGACAACCCTCCCAGTCTCTGTAACCTCCACCAGCCCCCGACACCCTCCCTATCTCTGTAACCTCCTCCAGCCCCCTACAACCCTCCCTACATCTGTAACCTCCTCCATCCCCCTACACCCTCCCTATCTCTGTAACCTCCTCCATCCCCCTACAACCCTCCCTATCTCTGTAACCTCCTCCAGTCCCTAAAACCCTCCCTACATCTGTAACCTCCTCCATCCCCCTACACCCTCCCTATCTCTGTAACCTCCTCCATCCCCCTACAACCCTCCCTATCTCTGTAACCTCCTCCATCCCCCTACACCCTCCCTATCTCTGTAACCTCCTCCATCCCCCTACAACCCTCCCTATCTCTGTAACCTCCTCCAGCCCCCTACACACTCCCTATCTCTGTAACCTCCTCCAGTCCCTACACCCCTCCCTATTTCTGTAACCTCCTCCAGCCCCCCTACGACCCTCCCTATCTCTGTAACCTGGTCCAGCCCCCCTACACCCCTCCCTATCTCTATAACCTCCTCCAGCCCCCTACACCCCTCCCAATCTCTGTAACCTCCTCCAGCCCCCTACAACCCTCCCTTTCTCTGTAACCTCCTCCAGCCCCCTACACCCCTCCCTACCTCTGTAACCCGGTCCACCCCCCTACACCCCTCCCTATCTCTGTAACCTCCTCCAGTCCCCTACACCCCTCCCTATCTCTGTAACCTCCTGCAGCCCCCTACACCCCTCCCTATCTCTGTAACCTCCTCCAGCCCTCCTACGACCCTCCCTATCTCTGTAACCTCCTCCAGCCCCCTACACCCCTCCCTATTTCTGTAACCTCCTCCAGCCCCCGACAACCCTCCCTATCTCTGTAACCTCTTTGAACCCCCTACGACCCTCCCTATCTCTGTTACCTCCTCCAGCCCCCCTACGACCCTCCCTATCTCTGTAACCTCCTCCAGCCCCCCTAGGACCCTCCCTATCTCTGTAACCTCATCCAGCCCCCCTACGGCCTTCCCTATCTCTGTAACCCGGTCCAGTCCCCAACACCCCTCCCTCTCTCTGTAACCTCCTCCAGCCCCCCTACGACACTCCCTATCTCTGTAACCTCCTCCAGTCCCCTACACCCCTCCCTATCTCTGTAACCTCCTCCAGCCCCTACACCCCTCCCTATCTCTGTAACCTCCTCCAGCCCCCTACACCCCTCCCTATCTCTGTAACCTCCTCCAGCCCCCTACACCCCTCCCTATCTCTGTAACCTCCTCCAGTCCCCTACACCCCTCCCTATCTCTGTAACCTCCTCCATCCCCCTACACCCCTCCCTATCTCTGTAACCTCCTCCAGCCCCCCTACGACCTTCCCTATCTCTGTAACCTCCTCAAGTCCCTACACCCCTCCCTATTTCTGTAACCTCCTCCAGCTCCCGACAACCCTCCCTATCTCTGTAACCTCCTCCAGCCCCCTACACCCCTCCCTATCTCTGTAACCTCCTCCAGTCCCCTACACCCCTCCCTATCTCTGTAACCTCCACCAGCCCCCTACACCCCTCCCTATCTCTGTAACATCCTCCAGCCCCCTACACCCCTCCCTATCTCTGTAACCTCCTCCAGCCCCCTACACCCCTCCCTATCTCTGTAACCTCCTCCAGCCCCCCTACACCCCTCCCTATCTCTGTAACCTCCTCCTGCCCCCCTACACCCCTCCCTATCTCTGTAACCTCCTCCAGCCCCCCTACACACCTCCCTATCTCTGTAACCTCCTCCAGCCCAACTCCGACCCTCCCTATCTCTGTAACCTCCTCCAGCTCCCTACACCCCTCCATATCTCTGTAACCCGGTCCAGTCCCCTACAACCCTCCCTATCTCTGTAACCTCCACCTGCCCGCTGCACCCCTCCCTATCTCTGTAACCTCCTCCTGCCCGCTGCACCCCTCCCTATCTCTGTAACCTCCTCCTGCCCGCTGCACCCCTCCCTATCTCTGTAACCTCCTCCAGCCCCCTACACCCCTCCCTATCTCTGTAACCTCCTCCAGCCCCCTACACCCCTCCCTATCTCTGTAACCTCCTCCAGCCCCCTACACCCCTCCCAATCTCTGTAACCCCGTCCAGCCCCCTACACCCCTCCCTATCTCTGTAACCTCCTCCAGCCCCCTACACTCCTGCCTATCTCTGTAACCTTCTCCAGCCCCTTACACCCCTCCCTATCTCTGTAACCTCCTCCAGCCCCCTACACACCTCCCTATCTCTGTAACCTCCTCCAGTCCCCGACACCCCTCCCTATCTCTGTACCCTCCTCCAGCCCCTTACACACCTCCCTATCTCTGTAACCTCCTCCAGCCCCCTACACCCCTCCCTATCTCTGTAACCTCCTCCAGCCCCCTACACCCCTCCCTATCACTGTAACCTCCTCCAGCCCCTACACCCCTCCCTATCTCTGGAACCTCCTCCAGCCCCCTACAACCCTCCCTATCTCTGTAACCTCCTCCAGCCCCCTACACCCCTCCCTATCTCTGTAACCTCCTCCAGCCCCCTACACTCCTCCCTATCTCTGTATCCTCCTCCAGCCCCCCTACACCCCTCCCTATCTCTGTAACCTCCTCCAGTCCCTACAACCCTCCCTATCTCTGTAACCTCCCCCAGCCCCCTACACCCCTCCCAATCTCTGTAACCTCCTCCAGCCCCCTACAACCCTCCCTTTCTCTGTAACTTCCTCCAGCCCCCTACAACCCTCCCTATCTCTGTAACCTCCTGCAGCCCCCTACACCCCTCCCTATCTCTGTAACCCGGTCCAGCCCCCTACACCCCTCCCTATCTCTGTAACCTCCTCCAGTCCCCTGCACCCCTCCCTATCTCTGTAACCTCCTCCAGCCCCCTACACCCCTCCCTATCTCTGTAACCTCCTACAACCCCCTACAACCCTCCCTCTCTCTGTAACCTCCTCCAGCCCCCGACACCTCTCCCTATCTCTGTAACCTCCTTCAGCCCCCTACAACCCTCCCTTTCTCTGTAACCTCCTCCAGCTTCCTACACCCCTCCCTATCTCTGTAACCTCCTCCAGCCCCCCTCCGACCCTCCCTATCTCTGTAACCTCCTCCAGCCCACCTACAACCCTCCCTATCTCTGTAACCTCCTCCAGCCCCCTACACCCCTCCATATCTCTGTAACCCGGTCCAGTCCCCTACAACCCTCCCTATCTCTGTAACCTCCTCCTGCCCGCTGCACCCCTCCCTATCTCTGTAACCTCCTCCAGCCCCCTACACCCCTCCCTATCTCTGTAACCTCCTCCAGCCCCCTACACCCCTCCCTATCTCTGTAACCTCCTCCAGTTCCCTACACACCTCCCTATCTCTGTAACCTCCTCCAGCCCCCTACACCCCTCCCTATCTCTGTAACCTCCTCCAGCCCCCTACACACCTCAGTATCTCTGTAACCTCCTCCAAACCCCGACACCCCTCCCTATCTCTGTACCCTCCTCCAGCCCCCTACACACCTCCCTATCTCTGTAACCTCCTCCAGCCCCCTACACCCCTCCCAATCTCTGTAACCCCGTCCAGCCCCCTACACCCCTCCCTATCTCTGTAACCTCCTCCAGTCCCCTACACACCTCCCTATCTCTGTACCCTCCTCCAGCCCCCTACACCCCTCCCTATCTCTGTAACCTCCTCCAGCCCCCTACACCCCTCCCTATCTCTGTAACCTTCTCCAGCCCCCTACACCTCTCCCTATCTCTGTAACCTCCTCCAGCCCCCTACACACCTCCCTATCTCTGTAACCTCCTCCAGTCCCCGACACCCCTCCCTATCTCTGTACCCTCCTCCAGCCCCTTACACACCTCCCTATCTCTGTAACCTCCTCCAGCCCCCTACACCCCTCCCTATCTCTGTAACCTCCTCCAGCCCCCTACACACCTCACTATCTCTGTAACCTCCTCCAGTCCCCGACACCCCTCCCTATCTCTGTACCCTCCTCCAGCCCCCTACACACCTCCCTATCTCTGTAACCTCCTCCAGCCCCCTACACCCCTCCCAATCTCTGTAACCCCGTCCAGCCCCCTACACCCCTCCCTATCTCTGTAACCTCCTCCAGCCCCCTACACCCCTGCCTATCTCTGTAACCTCCTCCAGCCCCCTACACCACTCCCTATCTCTGTAACCTCCTCCAGCCCCCTACACCCCTCCCTATCTCTGTAACCTCCTCCAGCCCCCTACACACCTCCCTATCTCTGTAACCTCCTCCAGTCCCCGACACCCCTCCCTATCTCTGTACCCTCCTCCAGCCCCTTACACACCTCCCTATCTCTGTAACCTCCTCCAGCCCCCTACACCCCTCCCAATCTCTGTAACCCCCTCCAGCCCCCTACACCTCTCCCTATCTCTGTAACCTCCTCCAGTCCCCGACACCACTCCCTATCTCTGTAACCTCCTCCAGCCCCCTACACACCTCCCTATCTCTGTAACCTCCTCCAGCCCCCTACACCCCTCCCAATCTCTGTAACCTCCTCCAGCCCCCTACACACCTCCCTATCTCTGTAACCTCCTCCAGCCCCCTACACCTCTCCCTATCTCCGTAACCTCCTCCAGCCCCCTACACCTCTCCCTATCTCGGTAACCTCCTCCAGCCCCTACACCCCTCCCTATCTCTGTAACCTCCTCCAGCCCCCTACACCCCTCCCTATCTCTGTAACCTCCTCCAGTCCCTAAAACCCTCCCTACATCTGTAACCTCCTCCATCCCCCTACACCCTCCCTATCTCTGTAACCTCCTCCATCCCCCTACAACCCTCCCTATCTCTGTAACCTCCTCCAGCCCCCTACACCCTCCCTATCCCTGTAACCTCCTCCAGTCCCTACACCCCTCCCTATTTCTGTAACCTCCTCCAGCCCCCCTACGACCCTCCCTATCTCTGTAACCTGGTCCAGCCCCCCTACACCCCTCCCTATCTCTATAACCTCCTCCAGCCCCCTACAACCCTCCCTTTCTCTGTAACCTCCTCCAGCCCCCTACACCCCTCCCTACCTCTGTAACCCGGTCCACCCCCCTACACCCCTCCCTATCTCTGTAACCTCCTCCAGTCCCCTACACCCCTCCCTATCTCTGTAACCTCCTGCAGCCCCCTACACCCCTCCCTATCTCTGTAACCTCCTCCAGCCCTCCTACGACCCTCCCTATCTCTGTAACCTCCTCCAGCCCCCTACACCCCTCCCTATTTCTGTAACCTCCTCCAGCCCCCGACAACCCTCCCTATCTCTGTAACCTCTTTGAACCCCCTACGACCCTCCCTATCTCTGTTACCTCCTCCAGCCCCCCTACGACCCTCCCTATCTCTGTAACCTCCTCCAGCCCCCCTAGGACCCTCCCTATCTCTGTAACCTCATCCAGCCCCCCTACGACACTCCCTATCTCTGTAACCTCCTGCCCCCTACACCCCTCCCTATCTCTGTAACCTCCTCCAGCCCCTACACCCCTCCCTATCTCTGTAACCCGGTCCAGTCCCCAACACCCCTCCCTATCTCTGTAACCTCCTCCAGCCCCTACACTCCTCCCTCTCTCTGTAACCTCCTCCAGCCCCCCTACGACACTCCCTATCTCTGTAACCTCCTGCCCCCTACACCCCTCCCTATCTCTGTAACCTCCTCCAGCCCCTACACCCCTCCCTATCTCTGTAACCTCCTCCAGCCCCCTACACCCCTCCCTATCTCTGTAACCTCCTCCAGCCCCCTACACCCCTCCCTATCTCTGTAACCTCCTCCAGCCCCCTACACCCCTCCCTATCTCTGTAACTCGGTCCAGCCCCCCTACAACCCTCCCTATCTCTGTAACCTCCTCCTGCCCCCTACACCCCTCCCTATCTCTGTAACCTCCTCCAGCCCCCTACACCCCTCCCTATCTCTGTAACCTCCTCCAGCCCCCCTACACCCCTCACTATCTCTGTAACCTCCTCCAGCCCCCCTACACCCCTCCCTATCTTTGTAACCTCCTCCAGCCCCGTACAACCCTCCCTATCTCTGTAACCTCCTCCAGTCCCCTACACCCCTCCCTATCTCTGTAACCTCCTCCAGCCCCCTACACCCTCCCTATCTCTGTAACCTCCTCCAGTCCCCCTACACCCCTCCCTATCTTTGTAACCTCCTCCAGTCCCCTACACCCCTCCCTATCTCTGTAACCTCCTCCAGCCCCCTACAACCCTCCCTATCTCTGTAACCACCTCCAGCCCCCCTACACCACTCCCTATCTTTGTAACCTCCTCCAGCCCCCTGCACCCCTCCCTATCTCTGTAACCTCCTCCAGCACTCTACACCCCTCCCTATCTCTGTGACCTCCTCCAGCCCCCTACACCCCTCCCTATCTCTGTGACCTCCTCCAGCCCCTTACAACCCTCCCTATCTCTGTAACCTCCTCCAGCCCCCTACACCCTCCCTATCTCTGTAACCTCCTCCAGCCCCTTACACCCCTCCCTATCTCTGTAACCTCCTCCAGCCCCCCTACACCCCTCCCTATCTCTGTAACCTCCTCCAGCCCCCCTACACCCCTCCCTATCTCTGTAACCTCCTCCAGCCCCCCTCCGACCCTCCCTATCTCTGTAACCTCCTCCAGCCCCCCTACAACCCTCCCTATCTCTGTAACCTCCTCCAGCCCCCTACGCCCCTCCATATCTCTGTAACCCGGTCCAGTCCCCTACAACCCTCCCTATCTCTGTAACCTCCTCCTGCCCGCTGCACCCCTCCCTATCTCTGTAACCTCCTCCAGCCCCCTACACCCCTCCCTATCTCTGTAACCTCCTCCAGCCCCCTACACCCCTCCCTATCTCTGTAACCTCCTCCAGTCCCCTACACACCTCCCTATCTCTGTAACCTCCTCCAGCCCCCTACACCCCTCCCTATCTCTGTAACCTCCTCCAGCCCCCTACACACCTCAGTATCTCTGTAACCTCCTCCAAACCCCGACACCCCTCCCTATCTCTGTACCCTCCTCCAGCCCCCTACACACCTCCCTATCTCTGTAACCTCCTCCAGCCCCCTACACCCCTCCCAATCTCTGTAACCCCGTCCAGCCCCCTACACCCCTCCCTATCTCTGTAACCTCCTCCAGCCCCCTACACTCCTGCCTATCTCTGTAACCTTCTCCAGCCCCCTACACCCCTCCCTATCTCTGTAACCTCCTCCAGCCCCCTACACACCTCCCTATCTCTGTAACCTCCTCCAGTCCCCGACACCCCTCCCTATCTCTGTACCCTCCTCCAGCCCCTTACACACCTCCCTATCTCTGTAACCTCCTCCAGCCCCTACACCCCTCCCTATTTCTGTAACCTCCTCCAGCCCCCCTACGACCCTCCCTATCTCTGTAACCTGGTCCAGCCCCCCTACACCCCTCCCTATCTCTATAACCTCCTCCAGCCCCCTACACCCCTCCCAATCTCTGTAACCTCCTCCAGCCCCCTACAACCCTCCCTTTCTCTGTAACCTCCTCCAGCCCCCTACACCCCTCCCTACCTCTGTAACCCGGTCCACCCCCCTACACCCCTCCCTATCTCTGTAACCTCCTCCAGTCCCCTACACCCCTCCCTATCTCTGTAACCTCCTGCAGCCCCCTACACCCCTCCCTATCTCTGTAACCTCCTCCAGCCCTCCTACGACCCTCCCTATCTCTGTAACCTCCTCCAGCCCCCTACACCCCTCCCTATTTCTGTAACCTCCTCCAGCCCCCGACAACCCTCCCTATCTCTGTAACCTCTTTGAACCCCCTACGACCCTCCCTATCTCTGTTACCTCCTCCAGCCCCCCTACGACCCTCCCTATCTCTGTAACCTCCTCCAGCCCCCCTAGGACCCTCCCTATCTCTGTAACCTCATCCAGCCCCCCTACGGCCTTCCCTATCTCTGTAACCCGGTCCAGTCCCCAACACCCCTCCCTCTCTCTGTAACCTCCTCCAGCCCCCCTACGACACTCCCTATCTCTGTAACCTCCTGCCCCCTACACCCCTCCCTATCTCTGTAACCTCCTCCAGCCCCTACACCCCTCCCTATCTCTGTAACCTCCTCCAGCCCCCTACACCCCTCCCTATCTCTGTAACCTCCTCCAGCCCCCTACACCCCTCCCTATCTCTGTAACCTCCTCCAGCCCCCTACACCCCTCCCTATCTCTGTAACCCGGTCCAGCCCCCCTACAACCCTCCCTATCTCTGTAACCTCCTCCTGCCCCCTACACCCCTCCCTATCTCTGTAACCTCCTCCAGCCCCCCTACAACCCTCCCTATCTCTGTAACCTCCTCCAGTCCCCTACACCCCCTCCCTATCTCGGTAACCTCCTCCAGCCCCCCTACACCCCTCCCTATCTCTGTAACCTCCTCCAGTCCCCCTACACCCCTCCCTATCTCTGTAACCTCCTCCAGTCCCCTACACCCCTCCCTATCTCTGTAACCTCCTCCAGCCCCCTACAACCCTCCCTATGTCTGTAACCACCTCCAGCCCCCCTACACCACTCCCTATCTTTGTAACCTCCTCCAGCCCCCTGCACCCCTCCCTATCTCTGTAACCTCCTCCAGCACTCTACACCCCTCCCTATCTCTGTAACCTCCTCCAGCCCCCTACACCCCTCCCTATCTCTGTGACCTCCTCCAGCCCCCTACAACCCTCCCTATCTCTGTAACCTCCTCCAGCCCCCTACACCCTCCCTATCTCTGTAACCTCCTCCAGTCCCTACACCCCTCCCTATTTCTGTAACCTCCTCCAGCCCCCCTATGACCCTCCCTATCTCTGTAACCTCCTCCAGCCCCCTACACCCCTCCCTATCTCTGTAACCTCCTCCAGCCCCCTACACCCCTCCCTATCTCTATAACCTCCTCCAGCCCCCTACACCCCTCCCAATCTCTGTAACCTCCTCCAGCCCCCTACAACCCTCCCTTTCTCTGTAACCTCCTCCAGCCCCTTCCACCCCTCCGTATCTCTGTAACCCGGTCCAGCCCCCTACACCCCTCCCTATCTCTGTAACCTCCTCCAGTCCCCTACACCCCTCCCTATCTCTGTAACCTCCTGCAGCCCCCTACACCCCTCCCTATCTCTGTAACCTCCTCCAGCCCTCCTACGACCCTCCCTATCTCTGTAACCTCCTCCAGCCCCCTACACCCCTCCCTATTTCTGTAACCTCCTCCAGCCCCCGACAACCCTCCCGATCTCTGTAACCTCCTCCAGTCCCCTACACCCCTCCCTATCTCTGTAACCTCCTCCAGCCCCTACACCCTCCCTATCTCTGTAACCTCCTCCAGCCCCCTACACCCCTCCCTATCTCTGTAACCTCCTCCAGCCCCCCTACGACCCTCCCTATCTCTGTAACCTCCTCCAGTCCCCCTACACCCCATCCCTATCTCTGTAACCTCCTCCAGTCCCCCTACACCCCTCCCTATCTCTGTAACCTCCTCCTGCCCCCTACATCCCTCCCTATCTCTGTAACCCGGTGCAGCGCTGTAATGTTCTATGTTCTATCGATAAGGGAATAGTGTAGATGGTTTCACAGGTCGGCGCAACATCGAGGGGCCGAAGGGCCTGACCTGCGCCGTAATGCTCGATGTTCTACCTTGGCCTGTTGCAGCTGGTAGAGGGACTGTTGCTCCGCCTCCTGATGCCCCGTCACGGGATTGTGCTCCTCCAGCGAGACGTCCGAGTCTGACGGTCGACTGGGGTACGACCCCGCCGAGTCCTGAAAGGGGGGGGGGGGCAATCGACAATGGTCATACTTTCGACTGCACGGTTCTCTGGATCACTAATCCAGCCACAACTCCACTACGCCAGATTCCCACGTGGCACACGCGCTCGCGCGCCGTCATGCGCGTACACCCTGTAAGGATCCTCCGGTGAATCCTTGTCCGTCCTCCGTTTATCCCTTCTATTTTCTTTTGTTTGGGCTTTCGTCATCTTTGCGCTTGGACAATTACTGGGGACCTACACCCTGAAGGTGGACTTCACCTTCGATTCAGGGGGAAAAAAAGGGAACCCGGCCCTGGCGGTGACGCGTCCTGATGGACTTGGCTGTCAGCCAACGCCGTACAGGCTGCAGAGGGAGGGGGGGGGGGTGGGGGCTGGGAGGGTACCGTACCTGCTGCTTGACGAAACTGGACTGGTGTCGGAGGAAGTGCTGCCGTCCGAGCGTTTGAACCTCCCTTTGCGTCTCGGCCCTTTGCTTGAGCCCTGTTCCGTGAGAGAGAGAGAGACAGACGGAGAGATTTGGTCAGCGAACGGCCTTTACCCGGTAGATTCACCGGCAGCGAACAAAAATGCATTTCAGACTCCAACAACAATTTACTCTTGAGGAGGAGAGTGTGCTGACTGGGAATGTAGGGAAAGGGAGTCCGCGGGTGGTGGGGCGGGGGGGGGGGGTGGGGGCGGAGAGGAGGTCACAAAGGTATTTGGAGGGAGGGAGGGAGAGAAAGGGATGTATCTGGGGGTAGCTTGGGCATTCAGGAACAAATGCAATCCTGATTTCACTTCTCTATCTCTCTCAATCCAGTCTTCCCATTCTTCTGTATCCTGCAGGACTTGGCTCTCTCACTCCCTATTTATCCTTTATTGTTGGTCTCCTCCTCTCTCACTTTCTCCATCCCTCAACCCCCCCCCCCTCTCTCCCCGTCCCTCTATCTCCCTCTCCCTCCCCATCCATCTAACCCCTCCCCCATTCCTCTATCCCCCCCCTCTCTCCCCATTCCATCTATCCCCTTCTCTCTCTCTCCCTCCCCATCCATCTAACCCCTCCCCGTTCCTCTATCCCCCTCTCTCCCTCCGCATCCCTCTATCCTCCCTCTCTCTCCTTCCCCAACCCTTTATCCCCCTCTCTCTCTCCTCATCCATCGATCCCCCTCTCTCACATCTCTCCATCCCCTTCTCCCTCCCATTCCTCTATCCCTCTCTCTCCCCATCCCTCAACCCCCCTCCCTGCCTCTCCATCCCTCTATCCCCATCTCTCTCCCATTCTATAATAATAATCTTTATTACTGTCACAAGTAGGCTTACATTAACACTGCAATGAGGTTACTGTTGTTAGGGCCCAGGGTTTAGAGACTGCGCTGTAATGTTGTATGTTGTTACCCCAAAGTGTATCATGGAGTTCGCCTGATCCACAACTTTTAATAGATTGTGGTATGGGGAGCGCACGGCCCACTCTACAGGTGTGGGACAGCAGAAATGGAAAAGTATTTTTTAAAAGCAAAACAATGTTTATTCTATGAACTCAAGTTAACCTTATTAAAACATACAGTGAACATCTTAGCAATTAATTCAAATACAACCCCCAAAGAAT
>NW_027308481.1:42762-67762 GCF_047496885.1 Scyliorhinus torazame
GAGAGAGCGAGGAAGAGGGGGAGGGAGAGGGAGAGAGATT
Source organism: Scyliorhinus torazame (assembly GCF_047496885.1). Taxonomy (NCBI): domain Eukaryota; kingdom Metazoa; phylum Chordata; class Chondrichthyes; order Carcharhiniformes; family Scyliorhinidae; genus Scyliorhinus; species Scyliorhinus torazame. The sequence goes on from NW_027308481.1 coordinate 42,803, forward strand.
GTGTGTGTGAGTGAGAGAGGGAGGGAGAGAGAGAGATTGTGTGTGTGAGTGAGAGAGGGAGAGTGAGAGAGGGAGGGAGAGATGGTGTGTGAGGGAGAGAGGGAGGGAGAGGGAGATTGTGTGTGTGTGTGAGGGAGAGAGACAGACAGAGAGAGAGGGAGAGATTGTGAGTGTGTGAGGGGGAGGGGGGAGAGACAGAGAGTGAGCGAGAGAGGGAGCGAGACAGAGACAGAGGGAGAGATTGTGAGTGTGTGAGAAAGGGGGAGGGGGAGAGAGAGAGGGAGAGAGACAGAGGGGGAGATTGTGTGTGTGTGTGAGAGAGAGAAAGGGGGAGGTGGAGAGAGGGAGAGAGACAGAGAGAGAGAGACAGGGAGAGAGGGAGAGATTGTGAGTGTGTGAGGGGGAGGGGGAGAGAGACAGCGAGGGAGCGAGAGAGGGAGCGAGACAGAGACAGAGGGAGATTGTGAGTGTGTGTGAGAGAAAGGGAGAGGGGGAGTGAGAGACAGAGAGAGAGATTGTGTGTGTGTGTGTGAGGGAGAGAGGGAGTGAGAGACAGAGAGAGAGATTGTGTGTGTGTGTGAGAGACACAGAGAGAGAGAGGAGAGAGGGAGAGAGACACAGAGAGAGGGAGAGATTGTGTGTGTGTGTGAGAGGGAGAGAGAGATTGTGTGTGTGTATGTGTGTGAGAGACAGAGAGAGAGAGAGGAGAGAGGGAGAGAGACACAGAGAGAGGGAGAGATTGTGTGTGTGTGTGAGAGAGGGAGAGAGAGACAGAGAGAGAGATTGTGTGTGTGTGATAGAGAGAGATTGTGAGTGTTTGAGAGATTGTGTCTGTGTGTGAGGGAGAGAGAGGGCGTGTGGCAGTCATCACTGTTGTATTGTATGTACCACATACGAGGGGTATTACGGTAAGGCCCTGTACTACAGGTACGGGGGTAGATCCCTGCCGGCTGGCTCCGCCCAGTAGGCGGAGTATAAATGTGTGTGCTCTCCGAGCTGCAGCCATTCCGGCAGCAGCTGTAGGAGGCCACACACCTCCGCGTAATAAAGCCTCGATTACCCTCGACTCTCGTCTCGTCGTAATTGATCGCGCATCAATTTATTGAGCAGAGGTTTTACAACGATGGATCTCCGCATCGAGCCAGACCGCCTGCAGCTGCACCCTTGAGCAGACATCGCCACGTCGGCCTTCGCAGATCGGCTAGCTCGCTTTGAAGCCGACATCGGATCTGCGACAGACCCTTCACCAGGCCCGAGGTCCAGCGACTGCTGCGGGAAGGGGTCATCGGGGCCAGCAACAGTCCCTGGAGAGCCCAAGTGGTAGTGGTGAAAACTGGGGAATAAAACAGGATGGTCGTTGACTACAGTCAGACCATCAATCGGTACACGCAGCTCGACGCGTACCCCCTCCCACGCATATCTGATATGGTCAATCAGATCACACAGTACCGGGTCTTCTCGACAGTGGACCTGAAATCTGCCGACCTCCAGCTCCCCATTCGCAAGGCGGACCGCCCGTACACCGCGTTTGAAGCGGACGGCCCCCTTTACCATTTCCTTAGGGTTCCCTTCGGCGTCACTAACTAGGTCTTCCAACGGGAGATGGCCGAATGGTTGACCGGTACGGACTGCGGGCCACCTTCCCGCACCTGGATAACGTCACCATCTGCGGCCACGACCAGCAGGACCACGACGCTAACCTTCGCAAATTCCTCCACACTCCTCAACCTCATGTGCAACAAGGAGAAGTGCGTGTTCAGCACCAACCGCTTAGCCAGCCTCGGCTATGTGGTCCAGAACGGAGCGCTGGGGCCCGACCCCGACCGCATGGAACTCCCCCTTCACCCACTGCCCCAAGGCCCTCAAACGATGCCTGGGGTTCTTCTCGTACTACGCCCAGTGGTACGTCCTCGAAAAGGAGGCCCAGGCTGTCGTTGAGGCTGTGCGACATTGGAGGCATTACCTGGCCGGTAAGAGATTCACTCTCCTCACTGACCGACGGTCGGTGGCCTTCATGTTCGACAACACACAGCGGGGGCAAGGTCAAAAATGATAAAATCTTGCGGCGGAGGATCGAGCTCTCCACCCGTAATTACGAGATCTTGTATCGCCCCGGTAAGCTCAACGAGCCCCCCTCTCCCGAGGTACATGTGCCAGCGCACAAGTGGACCTGCTCTGGGCCCAACACGATGGTCCTCTGTCACCCGGGGGTCACCCGCTTTTATCACTTCGTTAAGGCCCGCAACCTGCCCTACTCCATCGAGGAAGTTAGGGCGGTCGCCAGAGACGGCCAGGTCTGCGCGGAGTGTAAACCGCACTTCTACCGGCCAGACCGCGCGCGCCTGGTGAAGGCGCCCCTTTGAACGCCTCCGCGTGGACTTCAAAGGGCCCCCCCCCCCTCCACCGGCCGCAACACGTACTTCCTGAACGTGGTCGACGAATATTCCAGATTCCCCTTCGCCGTCCCGTGCCCCGATATGACGTCTGCCACCGTCATCAAGGCCCTCAACGCCATCTTCGCTCTGTTCGGTTTCCCCGCCTACATCCACAGCGACCGGGGGGTCCTCATTTATGAGCGATGAGCTGCGCCAGTTCCTGCTCAGCAAGGGGCATAGCCTCGAGCAGGACGACCGGCTCCAACCCCCCGGGGAAACGGGCAGGTGGAGCGGGAGAACGGGGCGGTCTGGAGGGCCGTCCAGCTGGCCCTACGGTCCCGGAGCCTCCCGGCCTCCCGCCGGCAGGAGGTCCTCCCCGACGCCCTTCACTCCATCCGATCGCTCCTGTGCACCGCGACCAACTAAAACCCCCCCCATGAACGTCTCTTGGCCTTCCCCAGGAAGTCCACCTTCCGGGGTTTCGCCCCCAATGTGGCTGGCAGCCCCAGGGCCCGTCCTCCGCAAGCACGTGCGGCTCCACAAGGCGGACCCGTTGGTTGAGAGGGTACAGCCACTCCACGCCAACCCGCAGTACGTCTACGTACAAGGCACAGTCTCCCTCAGGGACCTGGCATCAGCTGGGTCCCCAAACGCCCCCCCCCCCCCTCCCTCTGCCCCGGCGCCACCCTCCCTTCCCCCAGCGCACCCCCACCACAGCCCACGGTCCAGGACAATCCATCCTCCCCTTTGGTCCCATCCGGGGATGAAGAGGATGTCGACACGCTCCCGGAGTCACCGACGACCGAACCGAGGCAGAAATCGCCACCAGGACTGCGGCGCTCGCAACGACGGGTCAAGGGGATCGTCTGAATTTGTAAACTTTTCCTTAAAATGTTAAACACCTGAATGTAAATAGTTTCCACCACCCGCGCTGGACTCCTTTTTAACAGGGGGTGAATGTGGTAGTCACCACTGTTGTATTATATTGTATATACTGCACTGCATACGAGGGTATTACGGTAAGGCCCTGTACTACAGGTACGGGGGTAGATCCCTGCCGGCTGGCCCCGCCCAGTAGGCGGAGTATAAATGTGTGTGCTCTCCGAGCTGCAGCCATTTCTCCAGCAGCTGTAGGAGGCCACACACCTCCGCGTAATAAAGCCTCGATTACTCTCTCGTCTCGTTGTAATTGATAGTGCATCACAGAGAGAGAGAGGAGAGAGACAAAGAGCAGAGAGAGAGGGAGAACGAAGAGAGAGAGGAGAGAGAGAGAGGGAGAGGAGAGAGAGAGGGGGAGAGCAGAGAGAGAGAGGGAAAGCAGAGAGGGAGAGCAGAGAGAGAGAGAGCAGAGAGAGAGGGGGAGAGCAGAGAGAGAGAGAGGGAGAGCAAAGGGAGAGAGGGAGAACAGACAGGGAGAGGGCGAGCAGAGAGAGAGAGAGAGAGGTGAAGAGAGAGTGAGAGAGAGAGTGTGTGTGTGTCAGGGAGAGAGAGAGACAGAGAGAGAGAGAGAGAGGTGAAGAGAGAGTGAGAGAGAGAGTGTGTGTGTGTCAGGGAGAGAGAGAGGTTGTGTGTGTGTGAGAGAGGGAGAGAGAGACAGAGAGAGAGAGTGTGTGTGTGGGAGAGAGAGAGAGACAGAGAGAGAGGTTGTGTGTGTGAGCGAGAGATTGTGTGTGAGAGAGGGAGAGAGACAGAGAGATTGTGTGTGTGTGAGAGAGGGAGAGAGAGACAGAGAGAGAGATTGTGTGTGGGAGAGAGAGAGACAGAGAGAGAGAGTGTGTGTGTGGGAGAGAGAGAGGGACAGAGAGAGAGGTTGTGTGTGTGAGAGGGAGAGAGAGACAGAGAGATTGTGTGTGCGTGAGAGAGGGAGAGAGAGACAGAGAGATTGTGTGTGTGAAAGAGAGATTGTGTGTGTGAGAGAGAGAGAGAGAGAGAGAGACAGAGAGAGAGGTTGTGTGAGAGAGGGAGAGAGAGACAGAGAGATTGTGTGTGTGTGAGAGAGAGATTGTGTGTGTGAGAGAGAGGGAGAGAGAGACAGAGAGAGAGATTGTGTGTGTGTGAGAGAGAGATTGTGTGTGAGTGAGAGAGGGAGAGAGAGGGAGAGGGAGATTGTGTGTGTGTGTGAGGGAGAGAGGGAGAGAGACAGACAGAGAGAGAGGGAGAGATTGTGAGTGTGTGAGGGGGAGGGGGGAGAGACAGAGAGGGAGCGAGAGAGGGAGCGAGACAGAGACAGAGGGAGAGATTGTGAGTGTGTGAGAAAGGGGGAGGGGGAGAGACAGAGGGAGAGAGACAGAGGGGGAGATTGTGTGTGTGTGTGTGTGAGAGAAAGGGGGAGGTGGAGAGAGGGAGAGAGACAGAGAGAGAGAGACAGGGAGAGAGGGAGAGATTGTGAGTGGGGGAGGGGGAGAGAGACAGCGAGGGAGCGAGAGAGGGAGCGAGACAGAGACAGAGGGAGATTGTGAGTGTGTGTGAGAGAGAGGGAGTGAGAGACAGAGAGAGAGATTGTGTGTGTGAGGGAGAGAGGGAGTGAGAGACAGAGAGAGAGATTGTGTGTGTGTGTGAGAGACACAGAGAGAGAGAGGAGAGAGGGAGAGAGACACAGAGAGAGGGAGAGATTGTGTGTGTGTGAGAGAGGGAGAGAGAGATTGTGTGTGTGTATGTGTGTGAGAGACAGAGAGAGAGAGGAGAGAGAGGGAGAGAGACACAGAGAGAGGGAGAGATTGTGTGTGTGTGTGAGAGAGGGAGAGAGAGACAGAGAGAGAGATTGTGTGTGTGTGAGAGAGGGAGAGAGAGACAGAGAGAGAGATTGTGTGTGTGTGATAGAGAGAGATTGTGAGTGTTTGAGAGATTGTGTCTGTGTGTGAGGGAGAGAGAGGGTGTGTGGCAGTCATCACTGTTGTATTGTATGTACCACATACGAGGGGTATTACGGTAAGGCCCTGTACTACAGGTACGGGGGTAGATCCCTGCCGGCTGGCTCCGCCCAGTAGGCGGAGTATAAATGTGTGTGCTCTCCGAGCTGCAGCCATTTCGGCAGCAGCTGTAGGAGGCCACACACCTCCGCGTAATAAAGCCTCGATGACCCTCTACTCTCGTCTCGTCGTAATTGATGGTGCATCAATTTATTGAGCAGAGGTTTTACAACGATGGATCTCCGCATCGAGCCAGACCGCCTGCAGCTGCACCCTCGAGCAGACATCGCCACGTCGGCCTTCGCAGATCGGCTAGCTCGCTTTGAAGCCGACATCGGATCTGCGACAGACCCTTCACCAGGCCCGAGGTCCAGCGACTGCTGCGGGAAGGGGTCATCGGGGCCAGCAACAGTCCCTGGAGAGCCCAAGTGGTAGTGGTGAAAACTGGGGAATAAAACAGGATGGTCGTTGACTACAGTCAGACCATCAATCGGTACACGCAGCTCGACGCGTACCCCCTCCCATGCATATCTGATATGGTCAATCAGATCGCACAGTACCGGGTCTTCTCGACAGTGGACCTGAAATCTGCCGACCTCCAGCTCCCCATTCGCAAGGCCCGTACACCGCGTTTGAAGCGGACGGCCCCCTTTACCATTTCCTTAGGGTTCCCTTCGGCGTCACTAACTAGGTCTTCCAACGGGAGATGGGCCGAATGGTTGACCGGTACGGACTGCGGGCCACCTTCCCGCACCTGGATAACGTCACCATCTGCGGCCACGACCAGCAGGACCACGGCGCTAACCTTCGCAAATTCCTCCACACTCCTCAACCTCATGTGCAACAAGGAGAAGTGCGTGTTCAGCACCAACCGCTTAGCCAGCCTCGGCTATGTGGTCCAGAACGGAGCGCTGGGGCCCGACCCCGACCGCATGGAACTCCCCCTTCACCCACTGCCCCAAGGCCCTCAAACGATGCCTGGGGTTCTTCTCGTACTACGCCCAGTAGTACGAGAAGGCAGAGACCCTCAACCAGGCGGGCAGGCCCGTGGCCTTCTTTTCCCGCACCCTCCATGCCTCCGAAATCCGGCACCCCTCCGTCGAAAAGGAGGCCCAGGCCGTTGTTGGGGCTGTGCAACATTGGAGGCATTACCTGGCCGGCAGGAGATTCACTCTCCTCACTGACCGACGGTCGGTGGCCTTCATGTTCGACAACACGCAGCGGGGGCAAGGTCAAAAATGATAAAATCTTGCGGCGGAGGATCGAGCTCTCCACCCGTAATTACGAGATCTTGTATCGCCCCGGTAAGCTCAACGAGCCCCCCTCTCCCGAGGTACATGTGCCAGCGCACAAGTGGACCTGCTCTGGGCCCAACACGATGGTCTCGGTCACCCGGGGGTCACCCGCTTTTATCACTTCGTTAAGGCCCGCAACCTGCCCTACTCCATCGAGGAAGTCAGGGCGGTCGCCAGAGACGGCCAGGTCTGCGCGGAGTGTAAACCGCACTTCTACCGGCCAGACCGCGCGCGCCTGGTGAAGGCGCCCCTTTGAACGCCTCCGCGTGGACTTCAAAGGGCCCCCCCCCCCCTCCACCGGCCGCAACACGTACTTCCTGAACGTGGTCGACGAATATTCCAGATTCCCCTTCGCCATCCCGTGCCCCGATATGACGTCTGCCACCGTCATCAAGGCCCTCAACGCCACCTTCGCTCTGTTCGGTTTCCCCGCCTACATCCACAGCGACCGGGGGGTCCTCATTTATGAGCGATGAGCTGCGCCAGTTCCTGCTCAGCAGGGGCATCGCCTCGAGCAGGACGACCGGCTCCAACCCCCCGGGGAAACGGGCAGGTGGAGCGGGAGAACGGGGCGGTCTGGAGGGCCGTCCAGCTGGCCCTACGGTCCAGAGATCTCCCGGCCTCCCGCCGGCAGGAGGTCCTCCCCGACGCCCTTCACTCCATCCGATCGCTCCTGTGCACCGCGACCAACTAAACCCCCCCCATGAACGTCTCTTGGCCTTCCCCAGGAAGTCCACCTTCCGGGGTTTCGCCCCCAATGTGGCTGGCAGCCCCAGGGCCCGTCCTCCGCAAGCACGTGCGGCTCCACAAGGCGGACCCGTTGGTTGAGAGGGTACAGCCACTCCACGCCAACCCACAGTACGCCTACGTACAAGGCACAGTCTCCCTCAGGGACCTGGCATCAGCTGGGTCCCCAAACGCCCCCCCCCCCCTCCCTCTGCCCCGGCGCCACCCTCCCTTCCCCCAGCGCACCCCCACCACAGCCCACGGTCCAGGACAATCCATCCTCCCCTTTGGTCCCATCTGGGGATGAAGAGGATGTCGACACGCTCCCGGAGTCACCGACGACCGAACCGAGGCAGAAATCGCCACCAGGACTGCGGCGCTCGCAACGACGGGTCAAGGGGATCGTCTGAATTTGTAAACTTTTCCTTAAAATGTTAAACACCTGAATGTAAATAGTTTCCACCACCCGCGCTGGACTCCTTTTTAACAGGGGGTGAATGTGGTAGTCACCACTGTTGTATTATATTGTATATACTGCACTGCATACGAGGGGTATTACGGTAAGGCCCTGTACTACAGGTACGGGGGTAGATCCCTGCCGGCTGGCCCCGCCCAGTAGGCGGAGTATAAATGTGTGTGCTCTCCGAGCTGCAGCCATTTCTCCAGCAGCTGTAGGAGGCCACACACCTCCGCGTAATAAAGCCTCGATTACTCTCTCGTCTCGTTGTAATTGATAGTGCATCACAGAGAGAGAGAGGAGAGAAAGACAAAGAGCAGAGAGAGAGGGAGAACGAAGAGAGAGAGGAGAGAGAGAGAGGGAGAGGAGAGAGAGAGGGGGAGAGCAGAGAGAGAGAGGGAAAGCAGAGAGGGAGAGCAGAGAGAGAGAGCAGAGAGAGAGGGGGAGAGCAGAGAGAGAGAGAGGGAGAGCAAAGGGAGAGAGGGAGAGCAGACAGGGAGAGGGAGAGCAGAGAGAGAGAGAGAGAGGTGAAGAGAGAGTGAGAGAGAGAGTGTGTGTGTGTCAGGGAGAGAGAGAGACAGAGAGAGAGGTTGTGTGTGTGTGAGAGAGGGAGAGAGAGACAGAGAGAGAGGTTGTGTGTGTGTGAGAGAGGGAGAGAGAGACAGAGAGAGGTTGTGTGTGTGAGCGAGAGATTGTGTGTGAGAGAGGGAGAGAGAGACAGAGAGAGAGGTTGTGTGTGTGTGAGAGAGGGAGAGAGAGACAGAGAGAGAGATTGTGTGTGTGAGCGAGAGAGAGGGACAGAGAGAGAGGTTGTGTGTGTGAAAGAGAGAGATTGTGTGTGTGAGAGAGAGAGAGAGAGACAGAGAGATTGTGTGTGTGTGAGAGAGAGATTGTGTGTGAGTGAGAGAGGGAGAGAGGGACAGAGAGAGAGATTCTGTGTGTGTGAGAGAGAGATTGTGTGTGAGTGAGAGAGGGAGAGAGAGACAGAGAGAGAGGTTGTGTGTGTGTGAGAGAGGGAGAGAGAGACAGAGAGAGATTGTGTGTGTGAGAGAGGGAGAGAGAGAAGGAGAGAGAGAGATAGAGCGAGAGGTTGTGTGAGTGAGAGGGAGAGAGAGACAGAGATTGTGTGTGTGTGAGAGAGAGATTGCGTGTGTGTGAGAGGGAGAGAGAGAGGGAGAGAGACACAGAGAGAGAGATTGTGTGTGTGTGAGAGAGGGAGAGAGAGACAGAGAGAGAGGTTGTGTGTGTGAGAGGGAGAGAGAGACAGAGAGATTGTGTGTGTGAAAGAGGGAGATTGTGTGTGTGAGAGAGAGAGAGAGACAGAGAGAGAGGTTGTGTGTGAGAGAGGGAGAGAGAGACAGAGAGATTGTGTGTGTGTGAGAGAGAGATTGTGTGTGTGAGAGAGAGAGAGAGACAGAGAGAGAGATTCTGGGTGTGTGAGAGAGAGATTGTGTGTGAGTGAGAGAGGGAGAGAGAGACAGAGAGAGAGGTTGTGTGTGTGTGAGAGAGGGAGAGAGAGACAGAGAGAGAGATTGTGTGTGTGTGAGAGGGAGAGAGAGGGAGAGAGATTGTGTGTGTGAAAGAGAGATTGTGTGTGTGAGAGAGAGAGAGAGACAGAGAGAGAGATTCTGTGTGTGTGAGAGAGAGATTGTGTGTGTGTGTGAGAGAGGGAGAGAGGGACAGAGAGAGAGGTTGTGTGAGTGAGAGGGAGAGAGAGACAGAGAGATTGTGTGTGTGAGAGAGAGATTGTGTGTGTGAGAGAGAGAGAGATTCTGTGTGTGAGAGAGAGATTGTGTGTGTGTGAGAGAGGGAGAGAGAGACAGAGAGAGATTCTGTGTGTGAGAGAGAGATTGTGTGTGAGTGAGAGAGGGAGAGAGAGACAGAGAGAGATTCTGTGTGTGAGAGAGAGATTGTGTGTGAGTGAGAGAGGGAGAGAGAGACAGAGAGAGAGGTTGTGTGTGAGAGAGGGAGAGAGGGACAGAGAGAGAGATTGTGTGTGTGTGAGAGAGACAGAGAGAGAGATTGTGTGTGTGTGAGAGAGAGACAGAGAGAGAGATTCTGTGTGTGTGAGAGAGAGATTGTGTGTGAGTGAGAGAGGGAGAGAGAGGGAGAGAGAGATTGTGTGTGTGAGAGGGAGATTGTGTGTGTGAGAGAGGGAGAGAGAGAAGGAGAGAGAGATAGAGCGAGAGGTTGTGTGAGTGAGAGGGAGAGAGAGACAGAGATTGTGTGTGTGTGAGAGAGAGATTGTGTGTGTGAGAGAGGGAGAGAGAGACAGAGAGAGAGATTGTGTGTGTGTGAGAGAGGGAGAGAGAGACAGAGAGAGAGGTTGTGTGTGAGAGAGGGAGAGAGGGACAGAGAGATTGTGTGTGTGTGTGAGAGAGAGATTGTGTGTGTGTGAGAGAGAGAGAGAGACAGAGAGAGAGATTCTGTGTGTGTGAGAGAGAGATTGTGTGTGAGTGAGAGAGGGAGAGAGAGACAGAGAGAGATTGTGTGTGTGAGAGAGAGATTGTGTGTGTGAGAGAGGGAGAGAGAGAAGGAGAGAGAGAGATAGAGCGAGGGGTTGTGTGAGTGAGAGGGAGAGAGAGACAGAGATTGTGTGTGTGTGAGAGAGAGATTGTGTGTGTGTGAGAGGGAGAGAGAGAGGGAGAGAGAGACAGAGAGAGAGGTTGTGTGTGTGAGAGAGAGATTGTGTGTGTGAGAGAGGGAGAGAGAGAGATAGAGCAAGAGGTTGTGTGTGTGAGAGGGAGAGAGACAGAGAGATTGTGTGTGAGAGAGGGAGAGACAGACAGAGAGGTTGTGTGTGTGTGAGAGAGAGATTGTATGTGTGTGAGAGAGGGAGAGAGAGACAGTCAGAGAGAGAGAGACAGAAAGAGAGATAGAGAGAGAGACAGGGTGGTAGAGGGCTGGAGGAGGTTACAGAGATAGGGAGGGGTGTAGGGGGCTGGAGGAGGTTAGAGATAGGGAGGTGTGTAGGGGGCTGGAGGGGGTTACAGAGATAGCGAGGGGTGTAGGGGCTGGAGGAGGTTACAGAGATAGGGAGGAGTGTAGGGGGGCTGGAGGAGGTTACAGAGATAGGGAGGGTGTCGGGGGCTGGAGGAGGTTACAGAGATGGGGAGGGGTGTAGGGGGCTGGAGGGGGTTACAGAGATAGGGAGGGTTGTAGGAGGCTGGAGGAGGTTACAGAGATAGGGAGGGGTGTAGGGGGGCTGGAGGAGGTTACAGAGATAGGGAGGGTGTCGGGGGCTGGAGGAGGTTACAGAGATGGGGAGGGTTGTAGGGGCTGGAGGAGGTTACAGAGATAGGGAGGCGTGTAGGGGACTGGAGGAGGTTACAGAGATAGGGAGGGGTGTAGGGGGCTGGAGGAGGTTACAGAGATAGGGAGGGGTGTAGGGGACTGGAGGAGGTTACAGAGATAGGGAGGGGTGAAGGAGACTGGAGGAGGTTACAGAGATAGGGAGGGGTGTAGGGGACTGGAGGAGGTGACAGAGATAGGGAGGGGTGTAGGGACTGGAGGAGGTTACAGAGATAGGGAGGGGTGTAGGGGCTGGAGAAGGTTACAGAGATAGGGAGGGGTGTAGGGGGCTGGAGGAGGTTACAGAGATAGGGAGGGGTGTAGGGGGGCTGGAGGAGGTTACAGAGATAGGGAGGGGTGTAGGGCTGGAGGAGGTTACAGAGATAGGGAGGGTTGTAGGGGCTGGAGGAGGTTACAGAGATAGGGAGGCGTGTAGGCGACTGGAGGAGGTTACAGAGATAGGGAGGGGTGTAGGGGGCTGGAGGAGGTTACAGAGATAGGGAGGGGTGTAGGGACTGGAGGAGGTTACAGAGATAGGGAGGGGTGTAGGGGCTGGAGAAGGTTACAGAGATAGGGAGGAGTGTAGGGGGCTGGAGGAGGTTACAGAGATAGGGAGGGGTGTAGGGGGCTGGAGGTGGTTACAGAGATAGGGAGGGGTGTAGGGGGCTGGAGGAGGTTACAGAGATAGGGAGGGTTGTAGGGGACTGGAGGAGGTTACACAGATAGGGAGGGGTGTAGGGAGCTGGAGGAGGTTACAGAGATAGTGAGGGTTGTAGGGGACTGGAGGAGGTAACAGAGATAGGGAGGGTTGAGGGGACTGGAGGAGGTAACAGAGATAGGGAGGGGTGTAGGGGGCTGGAGGAGGTTACAGAGATCGGGAGGGGTGTACGGGGGCTGGAGGAGGTTACAGAGGTGGGGAGGGGTGTAGGGGGCTGGAGGAGGATACAGAGATAGGGAGGGGTGTAGGGGGCTGGAGGAGGTTACAGAGATAGGGAGTGTTGTAGGGGGCTGGAGGAGGTTACAGAGATAGGGAGGGGTGTAGGGGACTGGAGGACGTTACAGAGATAGGGAGGGGTGTAGGGGGCTGGAGGAGGTTACAGAGATAGGGAGGGGTGTAGGGGACTGGAGGAGGTTACAGAGATAGGGAGGGGTGTAGGGGGCTGGAGGAGGTTACAGAGATAGGGAGGGGTGTAGGGGGCTGGAGGAGGTTACAGAGATAGGGAGGGGTGTAGGGGCTGGAGGAGGTTACAGAGATAGGGAGGGGTGTAGGGGCTGCAGGAGGTTACAGAGATAGGGAGGGGTGTAGGGGGCTGGAGGAGGTTACCGAGATAGGGAGGGGTGTAGGGACTGGAGGAGGTTACAGAGATAGGGAGGGGTGTAGGGGGCTGGAGGAGGTTACAGAGATAGGGAGGGGTGTAGGGGGCTGGAGGAGGTTACAGAGATGAGGAGGGGTGTTGGGGGCTGGAGGAGGTTACAGAGATAGGGAGGGGTGTAGGGGACTGGAGGAGGTTACAGAGATAGGGAGGGGTGTAGGGGGCTGGAGGAGGTTACAGAGATAGGGAGGGGTGTAGGGGCTGCAGGAGGTTACAGAGATAGGGAGGGGTGTAGGGGGCTGGAGGAGGTTACCGAGATAGGGAGAGGTGTAGGGGCTGGAGGAGGTTACAGAGATAGGGAGGGGTGTAGGGGACTGGAGGAGGTTACAGAGATAGGGAGGGTTGTAGGGGACTGGAGGAGGTAACAGAGATAGGGAGGGTTGAGGGGACTGGAGGAGGTAACAGAGATAGGGAGGGGTGTAGGGGGCTGGAGGAGGTTACAGAGATCGGGAGGGGTGTACGGGGGCTGGAGGAGGTTACAGAGGTGGGGAGGGGTGTAGGGGGCTGGAGGAGGTTACAGAGATAGGGAGTGTTGTAGGGGGCTGGAGGAGGTTACAGAGATAGGGAGGGGTGTAGGGGACTGGAGGACGTTACAGAGATAGGGAGGGGTGTAGGGGGCTGGAGGAGGTTACAGAGATAGGGAGGGGTGTAGGGGACTGGAGGAGGTTACAGAGATAGGGAGGGGTGTAGGGGGCTGGAGGAGGTTACAGAGATAGGGAGGGGTGTAGGGGGCTGGAGGAGGTTACAGAGATAGGGAGGGGTGTAGGGGGCTGGAGGAGGTTACAGAGATAGGGAGGTTGTAGGGGGCTGGAGGAGGTTACAGAGATAGGGAGGGTTGTAGGGGGCTGGAGGAGGTTACAGAGATAGGGAGGGGTGTAGGGGGCTGGAGGAGGTTACAGAGATAGGGAGGGGTGTAGGGGCTGCAGGAGGTTACAGAGATAGGGAGGGGTGTAGGGGCTGCAGGAGGTTACAGAGATAGGGAGGGGTGTAGGGGGCTGGAGGAGGTTACCGAGATAGGGAGGGGTGTAGGGACTGGAGGAGGTTACAGAGATAGGGAGGGGTGTAGGGGGCTGGAGGAGGTTACAGAGATAGGGAGGGGTGTAGGGGGCTGGAGGAGGTTACAGAGATGAGGAGGGGTGTTGGGGGCTGGAGGAGGTTACAGAGATAGGGAGGGGTGTAGGGGACTGGAGGAGGTTACAGAGATAGGGAGGGGTGTAGGGGGCTGGAGGAGGTTACAGAGATAGGGAGGGGTGTAGGGGCTGCAGGAGGTTACAGAGATAGGGAGGGGTGTAGGGGGCTGGAGGAGGTTACCGAGATAGGGAGAGGTGTAGGGGCTGGAGGAGGTTACAGAGATAGGGAGGGGTGTAGGGGACTGGAGGAGATTACAGAGATAGGGAGGGGTGTAGGGGCTGGAGGAGGTTACAGAGATAAGGAGGGGTGTAGGGGGCTGGAGGAGGTTACAGAGATACGGAGGGGTGTAGGGGGCTGGAGGAGGTTACAGAGATAGGGAGGGGTGTCGGGGACTGTAGGAGGTTACAGAGATAGGGAGGGTTGTAGGGGGCTGGAGGAGGTTACAGAGATAGGGAGGGGTGTAGGGACTGGAGGAGGTTACAGAGATAGGGAGGGGTGTAGGGGCTGGAGGAGGTTACAGAGATAGGGAGGGGTGTAGGGGGCTGGAGGAGGTTACAGAGATAGGGAGGGATGTAGGGGCTGGAGGTGGGTACAGAGATAGGGAGGGGTGTAGGGGGCTGGAGGAGGTTACAGAGATATGGAGGGGTGTAGGGGACTGCAGGAGGTTACAGAGATAGGGAGGGGTGTAGGGGACTGCAGGAGGTTACAGAGATAGGGAGGGGTGTAGGGGGCTGGAGGAGGTTAGAGAGATAGGGAGGGTTGTAGAGGACTGTAGGAGGTTACAGAGATAGGGAGGGGTGTAGGGGGCTGGAGGAGGTTACAGAGATAGGGAGGGGTGTCGGGGGCTGGAGGAGGTTACAGAGATAGGGAGGGTGTAGGGGACTGGAGGAGGTTACAGAGATAGGGAGGGGTGTAGGGGGCTGGAGGAGGTTACAGAGATGGGGAGGGGTGTAGGGGACTGGAGGAGGTTACAGAGATAGGGAGGGGTGTAGGGGACTGGAGGAGGTTACAGAGATAGGGAGTGGTGTAGGGGGCTGGAGGAGGTTACAGAGATGGGGAGGGGTGTAGGGGACTGGAGGAGGTTACAGAGATAGGGAGGCGTGTAGGGGACTGGAGGAGGTTACAGAGATAGGGAGGGGTGTAGGGGGCTGGAGGAGGTTACAGAGATAGGGAGGGGTGTAGGGGGCTGGAGGAGGTTACAGAGATAGGGAGGATTGTAGGGGGCTGGAGGAGGTTACAGAGATAGGGAGGGGTGTAGGGGGACTGGAGGAGGTTACAGAGATAGGGAGGGGTGTAGGGGACTGGAGGAGGTTACAGAGATAGGGGGGGGTGTAGGGGGACTGGAGGAGGTTACAGAGATAGGGAGGGGTGTAGGGGGCTGGAGGAGGTTACGGAGATAGGGAGGGGTGTAGGGGACTGGAGGAGGTTACAGAGATAGGGAGGGTTGTAGGGGGGCTGGAGGAGGTTACAGAGATAGGGAGGGGTGTAGGGGCTGGAGGAGGTTACAGAGATAGGGAGGGTGTAGGGGGTTGGAGGAGGTTACAGAGATAGGGAGGGGTGTAGGGGGGTGGAGGAGGTTAGAGAGATAGGGAGGGGTGTAGGGGGCTGGAGGAGGTTACAGAGATAGGGAGGGTTGTAGAGGACTGTAGGAGGTTACAGAGATAGGGAGGGGTGTTGGGTGCTGGAGGAGGTTACAGAGATAGGGAGGGGTGTCGGGGGCTGGAGGAGGTTACAGAGATAGGGAGTGGTGTAGGGGGCTGGAGGAGGTTACAGAGATGGGGAGGGGTGTAGGGGACTGGAGGAGGTTACAGAGATAGGGAGGGGTGTAGGGGACTGGAGGAGGTTACAGAGATAGGGAGGGGTGTCGGGGGCTGGAGGAGGTTACAGAGATAGGGAGGGTGTAGGGGACTGGAGGAGGTTACAGAGATAGGGAGGGGTGTAGGGGGCTGGAGGAGGTTACAGAGATGGGGAGGGGTGTAGGGGACTGGAGGAGGTTACAGAGATAGGGAGGGGTGTAGGGGACTGGAGGAGGTTACAGAGATAGGGAGTGGTGTAGGGGGCTGGAGGAGGTTACAGAGATGGGGAGGGGTGTAGGGGACTGGAGGAGGTTACAGAGATAGGGAGGCGTGTAGGGGACTGGAGGAGGTTACAGAGATAGGGAGGGGTGTAGGGGGCTGGAGGAGGTTACAGAGATAGGGAGGGGTGTAGGGGGCTGGAGGAGGTTACAGAGATAGGGAGGATTGTAGGGGGCTGGAGGAGGTTACAGAGATAGGGAGGGGTGTAGGGGGACTGGAGGAGGTTACAGAGATAGGGAGGGGTGTAGGGGACTGGAGGAGGTTACAGAGATAGGGGGGGGTGTAGGGGGACTGGAGGAGGTTACAGAGATAGGGAGGGGTGTAGGGGGCTGGAGGAGGTTACGGAGATAGGGAGGGGTGTAGGGGACTGGAGGAGGTTACAGAGATAGGGAGGGTTGTAGGGGGGCTGGAGGAGGTTACAGAGATAGGGAGGGGTGTAGGGGCTGGAGGAGGTTACAGAGATAGGGAGGGTGTAGGGGGTTGGAGGAGGTTACAGAGATAGGGAGGGGTGTAGGGGGGTGGAGGAGGTTAGAGAGATAGGGAGGGGTGTAGGGGGCTGGAGGAGGTTACAGAGATAGGGAGGGTTGTAGAGGACTGTAGGAGGTTACAGAGATAGGGAGGGGTGTTGGGTGCTGGAGGAGGTTACAGAGAAAGGGAGGGGTGTCGGGGGCTGGAGGAGGTTACAGAGATAGGGAGTGGTGTAGGGGGCTGGAGGAGGTTACAGAGATGGGGAGGGGTGTAGGGGACTGGAGGAGGTTACAGAGATAGGGAGGGGTGTAGGGGACTGGAGGAGGTTACAGAGATAGGGAGTGGTGTCGGGGGCTGGAGGAGGTTACAGAGATGGGGACGGGTGTAGGGGACTGGAGGAGGTTACAGAGATAGGGAGGGGTGTAGGGGACTGGAGGAGGTTACAGAGATAGGGAGTGGTGGAGGGGTCTGGAGGAGGTTACAGAGATAGGGAGGGGTGTAGGGGACTGGAGGAGGTTACAGAGATAGGGAGTGGTGTGGGGGCTGGAGGAGGTTACAGAGATAGGGAGGGGTGTAGGGGGTTGGAGGAGGTTACAGAGATAGGGAGGGGTGTAGGGGACTGGAGGAAGTTACAGAGATAGGGAGGGGTGTAGGGGGCTGGAGGAGGTTACAGAGATGGGGAGGGGTGTAGGGGGCTGGAGGAGGTTAGAGAGATAGGGAGGGGTGTAGGGGGTTGGAGGAGGTTACAGAGATAGGGAGGGGTGTAGGGGGTTGGAGGAGGTTACAGAGATAGGGAGGGGTGTAGGGGCTGGACGAGGTTAGAGAGATAGGGAGGGGTGTAGGGGACTGGAGGAGGTTACAGAGATAGGGAGGGGTGTAGGGGGGCTGGAGGAGGTTACAGAGATAGGGAGGGGTGTAGGGGACTGGAGGAGGTTAGAGATAGGGAGGGGTGTAGGGGGTTGGAGGTGGTTACAGAGAGAGGGAGGGGTGTAGGGGGCTGGAGGAGGTTAGAGAGAGAGGGAGGGGTGTAGGAGGACTGGAGGAGGTTACAGAGATAGGGAGGGGTGTAGGGGGTTGGAGGAGGTTACAGAGATAGGGAGGGGTGTAGGGGGGCTGGAGGAGGTTAGAGATAGGGAGGGGTGTAGGGGGGTTGGAGGAGGTTACAGAGATAGGGAGGGGTGTAGGGGGGCTGGAGGAGGTTACAGAGATAGGGAGGGTTGTAGGGGGGTTGGAGGAGGTTACAGAGATAGGGAGGGGTGTAGGGGGCTGGAGGAGGTTTCAGAGATAGGGACGGGTGTAGGGGGGCTGGAGGAGGTTAGAGAGATAGGGAGGGGTGTAGGGGGGATGGAGGAGGTTACAGAGATAGGGAGGGGTGTCAGGCGGCTGGAGGAGGTTACAGAGATAGGGAGGGGTGTAGGGGCTGGAGGAGTTTACAGAGATAGGGAGGGGTGTAGTGGGGCTGGAGGAGGTTAGAGATAGGGAGGGGTGTAGGGGCTGGAGGAGGTTACAGAGATAGGGAGGGGTGTAGGGGGCTGGAGGAGGTTACAGAGATAGGGAGGGGTGTAGGGGACTGGAGGGGGTTACAGAGATAGGGAGGGGTGTAGGGGCTGGAGGAGTTTACAGAGATAGGGAGGGTTGTAGGGGCTGGAGGAGGTTACAGAGATAGGGAGGGGTGTAGGGGGCTGGAGGAGGTTACAGAGATAGGGAGGGGTGTAGGGGACTGGAGGGGGTTACAGAGATAGGGAGGGGTGTAGGGGGCTGGAGGAGGTTACAGAGATAGGGAGGGGTGTAGGGACTGGAGGAGGTTACAGAGATAGGGAGGGGTGTAGGGGGGCTGGAGGAGGTTACAGAGATAGGGAGGGGTGTAGAGGGCTGGAGGAGGTTACAGAGATAGGGAGGGGTGTAGGGGGACTGGAGGAGGTTACAGAGAGAAGGAGGGGTGTAGGGGGGCTGGAGGAGGTTACAGAGATAGGGAGGGGTGTAGGGGGCTGGAGGAGGTTACAGAGATAGGGAGGGATATAGGGGGCTGGAGGAGGTTACAGAGATAGGGAGGGGTGTAGGGGGCTGGAGGAGGTTACAGAGATAGGGAGGGGTGTAGGGGACTGGAGGAGGTTACAGAGATAGGGAGGGGTGTAGGTGGCTGGACGAGGTTACAGAGATAGGGAGGGGTGTAGGGGACTGGAGGAGGTTACAAACATAGGGAGGGATGTAGGGGGCTGGAGGAGGTTACAGAGATAGGGAGGGGTGTAGGGGGCTGGAGGAGGTTACAGAGATAGGGAGGGGTGTAGGGGGCTGGAGGAGGTTACAGAGATAGGGAGGGATGTAGGGGGCTGGAGGAGGTTACAGAGATAGGGAGGGGTGTAGGGGGCTGGAGGAGGTTACAGAGATAGGGAGGGATGTAGGGGGCTGGAGGAGGTTACAGAGATAGGGAGGGTTGTAGGGGACTGGAGGAGGTTACAGAGATAGGGAGGGGTGTAGGGGGCTGGAGGAGGTTACAGAGATAGGGAGGGGTGTAGGGGGCTGGAGGAGGTTACACAGATAGGGAGGGTTGTAGGGGGACTGGAGGAGGTTACAGAGATAAGGAGGGGTGTAGGGGGACTGGAGGAGGTTACACAGATAGGGAGGGTTGTAGGGGACTGGAGGAGGTTACAGAGATAGGGAGGGGTGTAGGGGGCTGGAGGAGGTTACAGAGATAGGGAGGGGTGTAGGGGGCTGGAGGAGGTTACAGAGATAGGGAGGGGTGTAGGGGCTGGAGGAGGTTACAGAGATAGGGAGGGGTGTTGGGGGCTGGAGGAGGTTACAGAGATAGGGAGGGTTGTAGGGGGACTGGAGGAGGTTACAGAGATAGGGAGGGGTGTAGGGGGCTGGAGGAGGTTACAGAGATAGGGAGGGGTGTAGGGGGACTGGAGGAGGTTACACAGATAGGGAGGGTTGTAGGGGACTGGAGGAGGTTACAGAGATAGGGAGGGGTGTAGGGGGCTGGAGGAGGTTACAGAGATGGGGAGGGTGTAGGGGGCTGGAGGAGGTTAGAGAGATAGGGAGGTGTGTAGGGGGCTGGAGGAGGTTACAGAGATAGGGAGGGGTGTAGGGGGCTGGAGGAGGTTACAGAGATAGGGAGGGGTGTACGGTACTGGAGGAGGTTACAGAGAGAGGGAGGGGTGTAGGGGACTGGAGGAGGTTACAGAGAGAGGGAGGGGTGCAGGGGGACTGGAGGAGGTTACAGAGATAGGGAGGGGTGTCGGGGACTGGAGGAGGTTACACAGATAGGGAGGGTTGTAGGGGACTGGAGGAGGTTACAGAGATAGGGAGGGGTGTAGGGGCTGGAGGAGGTTACAGAGATAGGGAGGGGTGTAGGGGGCTGGAGGAGGTTACAGAGATAGGGAGGGGTGTAGGGGGCTGGAGGAGGTTACACAGATAGGGAGGGTTGTAGGGGACTGGAGGAGGTTACAGAGATAGGGAGGGGTGTAGGGGCTGGAGGAGGTTACAGAGATAGGGAGGGGTGTAGGGGCTGGAGGAGGTTACAGAGATAGGGAGGGGTGTAGGGGGCTGGAGGAGGTTACACAGATAGGGAGGGTTGTAGGGGACTGGAGGAGGTTACAGAGAGAGGGAGGGGTGTAGGGGACTGGGGGAGGTTACAGAGATAGGGAGGGGTGTTGGGGATTGGAGGTTACAGAGATAGGGAGGGGTGTAGGGGACTGGAGGAGGTTACAGAGATGGGGAGGGGTGTAGGGGACTGGAGGAGGTTACAGATATGGGGAGGGGTGTAGGGGGCTGGAGGAAGTTACAGAGATAGGGAGGGGTGTAGGGGACTGGAGGAGGTTACAGAGATAGGGAGGGGTGTAGGTGGCTGGACGAGGTTACAGAGATAGGGAGGGGTGTAGGGGACTGGAGGAGGTTACAAAGATAGGGAGGGATGTAGGGGGCTGGAGGAGGTTACAGAGATAGGGAGGGGTGTAGGGGGCTGGAGGAGGTTACAGAGATAGGGAGGGGTGTAGGGGGCTGGAGGAGGTTACAGAGATAGGGAGGGATGTAGGGGGCTGGAGGAGGTTACAGAGATAGGGAGGGGTGTAGGGGGCTGGAGGAGGTTACAGAGAGAGGGAGGGGTGTAGGGGACTGGAGGAGATTACAGAGATGGGGAGGGGTGTAGGGGACTGTAGGAGGTTACAGAGATAGGGAGGGGTGTAGGGGGCTGGAGGAGGTTACAGAGATAGGGAGGGGTGTCGGGGCTGGAGGAGGTTACAGAGATGGGGAGGGGTGTCGGGGCTGGAGGAGGTTACAGAGATAGGGAGGGGTGTAGGAGGCTGGAGGAGGTTACAGAGATAGGGAGGGGTGTAGGGGGACTGGAGGAGGTTACAGAGATAGGGAGGGGTGTAGGAGGCTGGAGGATGTTACAGAGATAGGGAGGGGTGTAGGGGGCTGGAGGAGGTTACAGAGATAGGGAGGGGTGTAGGGGGACTGGAGGAGGTTACAGAGATGGGGAGGGGTGTAGGGGGCTGGAGGAGGTTACAGAGATAGGGAGGGGTGTAGGAGGCTGGAGGAGGTTACAGAGAGAGGGAGGGTTGTAGGGGGGCTGGAGGAGGTTACAGAGATAGGGAGGGGTGTAGGGACTGGAGGAGGTTACAGAGATAGGGAGGGGTGTAGGGGGACTGGAGGA
The DNA here is from genome assembly GCF_047496885.1 of Scyliorhinus torazame. NCBI lineage: Eukaryota > Metazoa > Chordata > Chondrichthyes > Carcharhiniformes > Scyliorhinidae > Scyliorhinus > Scyliorhinus torazame. The sequence goes on from NW_027308481.1 coordinate 63,557, forward strand.
GGTTACAGAGACAGGGAGGGGTGTAGGGACTGGAGGAGGTTACAGAGATAGGGAGGGGTGTAGGGGGACTGGAGGAGGTTACAGAGATAGGGAGGGTGTAGGAGACTGGAGGTGGGTACAGAGATAGGGAGGGGTGTCGGGGCTGGAGGAGGTTACAGAGATAGGGAGGGGTGTAGGGACTGGAGGAGGTTACAGAGATAGGGAGGGGTGTAGGGGGACTGGAGGAGGTTACAGAGATAGGGAGGGTGTAGGAGACTGGAGGAGGTTACAGAGATGGGGAGGGGTGTAGGGGCTGGAGGAAGTTACAGAGATAGGGAGGGTGTAGGGGGCTGGAGGAGGTTACAGAGAGAGGGAGGGGTGTAGGGACTGGAGGAGGTTACAGAGATAGGGAGGGGTGTAGGGGGCTGGAGGAAGTTACAGAGATAGGGAGGGTGTAGGGGGCTGGAGGAGGTTACAGAGAGAGGGAGGGGTGTAGGGGGCTGGAGGAGGTTACAGAGATAGGGAGGGTGTAGGGGGCTGGAGGAGGTTACAGAGATAGGGAGGGTGTAGGGGACTGGAGGAGGTTACAGAGATAGGGAGGGGTGTAGGGGCTGGAGGAGGTTACAGAGATAGGGAGGGGTGTAGGGGGCTGGAGGAGGTTACAGAGATAGGGAGGGTTGTAGGGGACTGGAGGAGGTTACAGAGATAGGGAGGGGTGTAGGGGCTGGAGGAGGTTACAGAGATAGGGAGGGGTGTAGGGGCTGGAGGAGGTTACAGAGATAGGGAGGGGTGTAGGGGGCTGGAGGAGGTTACACAGATAGGGAGGGTGTAGGAGACTGGAGGAGGTTACAGAGATGGGGAGGGGTGTAGGGGCTGGAGGAAGTTACAGAGATAGGGAGGGTGTAGGGGGCTGGAGGAGGTTACAGAGAGAGGGAGGGGTGTAGGGACTGGAGGAGGTTACAGAGATAGGGAGGGGTGTAGGGGGCTGGAGGAAGTTACAGAGATAGGGAGGGCGTAGGGGGCTGGAGGAGGTTACAGAGAGAGGGAGGGGTATAGGGGGCTGGAGGAGGTTACAGAGATAGGGAGGGTGTAGGGGGCTGGAGGAGGTTACAGAGATAGGGAGGGTGTAGGGGACTGGAGGAGGTTACAGAGATAGGGAGGGGTGTAGGGGCTGGAGGAGGTTACAGAGATAGGGAGGGGTGTAGGGGGCTGGAGGAGGTTACAGAGATAGGGAGGGTTGTAGGGGACTGGAGGAGGTTACAGAGATAGGGAGGGGTGTAGGGGCTGGAGGAGGTTACAGAGATAGGGAGGGGTGTAGGGGCTGGAGGAGGTTACAGAGATAGGGAGGGGTGTAGGGGGCTGGAGGAGGTTACACAGATAGGGAGGGTTGTAGGGGACTGGAGGAGGTTACAGAGAGAGGGAGGGGTGTAGGGGACTGGAGGAGGTTACAGAGATAGGGAGGGGTGTTGGGGATTGGAGGTTACAGAGATAGGGAGGGGTGTAGGGGACTGGAGGAGGTTACAGAGATGGGGAGGGGTGTAGGGGACTGGAGGAGGTTACAGAGATGGGGAGGGTGTAGGGGGCTGGAGGAGGTTACAGAGATAGGGAGGGGTGTAGGGGACTGGAGGAGGTTACAGAGATAGGGAGGGGTGTAAGTGGCTGGAGGAGGTTACAGAGATAGGGAGGGGTGTAGGGGACTGGAGGAGGTTACAGAGATAGGGAGGGATGTAGGGGGCTGGAGGAGGTTACATAGATAGGGAGGGGTGTAGGGGGCTGGAGGAGGTTACAGAGATAGGGAGGGGTGTAGGGGGCTGGAGGAGGTTACAGAGATAGGGAGGGATGTAGGGGGCTGGAGGAGGTTACAGAGATAGGGAGGGGTGTAGGGGGCTGGAGGAGGTTACAGAGAGAGGGAGGGGTGTAGGGGACTGGAGGAGATTACAGAGATGGGGAGGGGTGTCGGGGCTGGAGGAGGTTACAGAGATAGGGAGGGGTGTAGGAGGCTGGAGGAGGTTACAGAGATAGGGAGGGGTGTAGGGGGACTGGAGGAGGTTACAGAGATAGGGAGGGGTGTAGGGGGCTGGAGGAGGTTACAGAGATTGGGAGGGGTGTAGGGGGCTGGAGGAGGTTACAAAGATAGGGAGGGGTGTAGGGGGCTGGAGGAGGTTACAGAGATAGGGAGGGGTGTAGGGGGCTGGAGGAGGTTACAGAGATAGGGAGGGGTGTAGGAGGCTGGAGGAGGTTACAGAGAGAGGGAGGGTTGTAGGGGGCTGGAGGAGGTTACAGAGATAGGGAGGGGTGTAGGGGGCTGGAGGAGGTTACAGAGATAGGGAGGAGTGTAGTGGCTGTAGGAGGTTACAGAGATAGGGAGGGGTGTAGGGGGCTGGAGGTGACAGAGATAGGGAGGGGTGTAGGGGACTGGAGGAGGTGACAGAGATAGGGAGGGGTGTAGGGGGCTGGAGGAGGTTACAGAGAGAGGGAGGGGTGTAGGGGGCTGGAGGAGGTTACAGAGATAGGGAGGGGTGTAGGGGGCTGGATGAGGTTACAGAGATAGGGAGGGGTGTAGGGGGCTGGAGGAGGTTACAGAGAGAGGGAGGGGTGTAGGGGGCTGGAGGAGGTGACAGAGATAGGGAGGGGTGTAGGGGGCTGGAGGAGGTTACAGAGATAGGGAGGGGTGTAGGGGGCTGGAGGTGACAGAGATAGGGAGGGGTGTAGGGGGCTGGAGGAGGTTACAGAGATAGGGAGGGGTGTAGGGGGCTGGAGGAGGTTACAGAGATAGGGAGGGGTGTAGGGGGCTGGAGGAGGTTACAAAGATAGGGAGGGGTGTAGGGGCTGGAGGAGGTTACAGAGATAGGGAGGGGTGTAGGGGGGCTGGAGGAGGTTACAGAGGTGGGGAGGGGTGTAGGGGGCTGGAGGAGGTTACAGAGATAGGGAGGGGTGTAGGGGGGCTGGAGGAGGTTACAGAGGTGGGGAGGGGTGTAGGGGGCTGGAGGAGGTTACAGAGATAGGGAGGGGTGTAGGGGGCTGGAGGTGACAGAGATAGGGAGGGGTGTAGGGGGCTGGAGGAGGTTACAGAGATAGGGAGGGGTGTAGGGGGCTGGAGGAGGTTACAGAGATAGGGAGGGGTGTAGGGGGCTGGAGGAGGTTACAAAGATAGGGAGGGGTGTAGGGGCTGGAGGAGGTTACAGAGATAGGGAGGGGTGTAGGGGGCTGGAGGAGGTTACAGAGGTGGGGAGGGGTGTAGGGGGCTGGAGGAGGTTACAGAGATAGGGAGGGGTGTAGGGGGGCTGGAGGAGGTTACAGAGGTGGGGAGGGCTGTAGGGGGCTGGAGGAGGTTACAGAGATAGGGAGGGGTGTAGGGGGCTGGAGGAGGTTACAGAGATAGGGAGGGGTGTAGGGGACTGGAGGAGGTTACAGAGATAGGGAGGGGTGTAGGGGGCTGGAGGAGGTTACAGAGATAGGGAGGGGTGTAGGGGGACTGGAGGAGGTTACAGAGATAGGGAGGGGTGTAGGGGGCTGGAGGAGGTTACAGAGATAGGGAGGGGTGTAGGGGACTGGAGGAGGTTACAGAGATAGGGAGGGGTGTAGGGGACTGGAGGAGGTTACAGAGATAGGGAGGGTGTAGGGGGCTGGAGGAGGTTACAGAGATAGGGAGGGGTGTAGGGGACTGGAGGAGGTTACAGAGATAGGGAGGGGTGTAGGGGGACTGGAGGAGGTTACAGAGATAGGGAGGGGTGTAGGGGGCTGGAGGAGGTTACAGAGATAGGGAGGGGTGTAGGGGACTGGAGGAGGTTACAGAGATAGGGAGGGGTGTAGGGGACTGGAGGAGGTTACAGAGATAGGGAGGGTGTAGGGGGCTGGAGGAGGTTACAGAGATAGGGAGGGGTGTAGGGGGCTGGAGGAGGTTACAGAGATAGGGAGGGGTGTAGGGGGCTGGAGGTGGTTACAGAGATGGGGAGGGTGTAGGGGACTGGAGGAGGTTACAGAGATAGGGAGGGGTGTAGGGGGCTGGAGGAGGTTACAGAGATAGGTAGGGTTGTAGGGGGCTGGAGGTGGTTACAGAGATGGGGAGGGTGTAGGGGACTGGAGGAGGTTACAGAGATAGGGAGGGGTGTAGGGGGCTGGAGGAGGTTACAGAGATAGGTAGGGTTGTAGGGGCTGGAGGAGGTTACAGAGATGGGGAGGGTGTAGGGGACTGGAGGAGGTTACAGAGATAGGGAGGGGTGTAGG
>NW_027308481.1:70262-102527 GCF_047496885.1 Scyliorhinus torazame
CGATACAGAGAGTTGAAGTGAACAGTGGTTTTAATCGACTGGAACAGTGCCTGCCTGGGACTGCTCTGCTAGTGAGAGGCGCCTACAGGGCAGCTGCTCTTTATACCTCCCCTCAAGGGGGCGGAGCCCACAATGCACCAACATGATACATTCCGTGTAGTACAGTACAATGGTCCATAGGTGGAGCCCACATGGGCAAAAGCGTGATACAGTGGTGAATGGTTCGTACAATACGTTCACCACATTCACCCCCTGTTAAAAAAATTGAAGTCCGGCGGGGGTGAAGGGTTCACAAGTTCAGCCTGTCCGGCGCCCGGATCGTGTCTTCTGCAGCTTCGTTCCTGTGGGTCGGTGAAGGGGTGAGGGAGCATAGGAGGGTGTGTGGAGGCTATGTAGGGGCGGGGGCGCTGGTCGGTGTAGGTTGGGAGGGGGGGGGGATAGGTGGACTTCCTGGGGAAGGCAAACACGCGGTCGTGAGGGGTCTCGTTCGTGGCCGTGCAGAGGAGTGACCGGAGGGAGCGGAGCGCGTCGGGGAGGACCTCCTGGCAGCCGGGAACCGGGAGATCCCTAGACCCTCCAGACCGTCCCGTTCTCCCTCCCCACCTGCCCGTTTCCCCCCCCGGGGGGTTGTAGCTGGTCGTCCTGCTCGAGGCGATGCCCTCGCCGAGCAGGAACTGGCGCAGCTCGTCGCTCATGAACGAGGAGCCCCGGTCGCTGTGGACGTAAGTGGGGAAACAGGGGACAGCGAAGGGGAAGCGGGAGTATTCGTCAACGACATTTAGGAAACATGTGTTGCGGTTGTTGGAGGGGAGGGGCCCTTTGAAGTCTACGCCGAGGCGCTCAAAGGGCCGGGAAGCATTCAGCAAGTGGGCCTTCTCCGGTCGCTGGAAGTGCGGCTCGCACTCCGCGCAGACTTGGCCGTCCCCGGTCACGGCCCTGACCTCCTCGGTGGGGTAGGGCAGGTTTGCGGGCTTTGATGTCGCGGAGAAGCCGGGCGACCCTCGGGTGGCAGAGGTCATCGCAGATGGCCCGCAACAGGGCATCCGGGGGGCCCCCTTGGGGACGATACGCGACACCGCAGTTACAGGTGGAGAGTGCGATCCCCCACCTCAAGGTCTCAACGCTCTTGATCTCGCCCCGCCGCGGATTGCCGAACGTCACGGCGGCCGGTCGGCGGTCGGTGACGAGGGTGAACCTCCCACCGGCGAGGTAGTGCCTCCAGTGCCGCACGCGTCCACGGTGCCTCGGGCTGCTTTTTCGGCCGAGGGGTGTCGGATTTCGGAGGCGGTGAGGGTGCAGGAAAAGAACGCGACGGGCCTGCTCGCCTGGTTGAGGGTGGCACACTCAGAGAGACACACTCAGAGAGACACACACTCAGAGAGACACACTCAAACACACACACTCAGAGAGACACACACTCAGACACACACACTCAGAGAGACACACACACTCAGACACACACACACTCAGAGAGACACACTCAGACACACACACTCAGAGAGACACACACACTCAGAGAGACACACACTCAGGCACACACACTCAGAGAGACACACACACTCAGACACACACACACTCAGAGAGACACACACTCAGGCACACACACTCAGGCACACACACTCAGGCACACACACTCAGACACACACACTCAGACACACACACTCAGACACACACACTCAGACACACACACTCAGACACACACACTCAGACACACACACTCAGACACACACACTCAGACACACACACTCAGACACACACACTCAGACACACACACTCAGGCACACACACTCAGACACACACACTCAGACACACACACTCAGGCACACACACTCAGAGAGACACACTCAGACACACACACTCAGACACACACACTCAGACACACACACTCAGAGAGACACACACTCAGACACACACACTCAGAGAGACACACACTCAGAGAGACACACACACACTCAGACACACACACACAGACACACACACTCAGACACACACACTCAGAGAGACACACACTCAGAGAGACACACACTCAGACACACACACTCAGAGAGACACACACTCAGAGAGACACACACTCAGACACACACACTCAGAGAGACACACACTCAGAGAGACACACACTCAGGCACACACACACTCAGACACACACACACTCAGACACACACACTCAGAGACACACACTCAGGCACACACACTCAGACACACACACTCAGAGAGACACACACACTCAGACACACACACACTCAGAGAGACACACACTCAGAGAGACACACACTCAGACACACACACTCAGACACACACACTCAGGCACACACACTTAGAGAGACACACATAGAGAGACACACCCACTCAGACACACACACTCAGACACACACACTCAGACACACACACTCAGACACACACACTCAGACACACACACTCAGACACACACACTCAGGCACACACACTCAGACACACACACTCAGAGAGACACACACACTCAGACACACACACACTCAGAGAGACACACACTCAGAGAGACACACACTCAGACACACACACTCAGGCACACACACTCAGAGAGACACACACACTCAGACACACACACTCAGACACACACACTCAGGCACACACACTCAGAGAGACACACACACTCAGACACACACACACTCAGAGAGAGACACACTCAGAGAGACACACACTCAGACACACACACTCAGACACACACACTCAGACACACACACTCAGGCACACACACTCAGACACACACACTCAGAGAGACACACACACTCAGACACACACACACTCAGAGAGACACACACTCAGAGAGACACACACTCAGACACACACACTCAGGCACACACACTCAGAGAGACACACACACTCAGACACACACACTCAGACACACACACTCAGACACACACACTCAGAGAGACACACACTCAGGCACACACACTCAGACACACACACTCAGAGAGACACACACTTAGAGAGACACACACTCAGAGAGACACACTCAGACACACACACTCAGGCACACACACTCAGACACACACACTCAGGCACACACACTCAGAGAGACACACACTCAGGCACACACACTCAGGCACACACACTCATAGAGACACACTCAGACACACACACACTCAGACACACACACTCAGACACACACACTCAGACACACACACTCAGACACACACACTCAGAGAGACACACTCAGGCACACACACTCAGAGAGACACACTCAGACACACACACACTCAGACACACACACTCAGACACACACACTCAGGCACACACACACTCAGACACACACACTCAGGCGCACACACACTCAGACACACACACTCAGGCACACACACACTCAGACACACACACACTCAGACACACACACTCAGGCACACACACACTCAGGCACACACACTCAGAGAGACACACACTCAGACACACACACTCAGAGAGACACACACTCAGAGAGACACACACTCAGACACACACACTCAGACACACACACTCAGGCACACACACACTCAGGCACACACACTCAGAGAGACACACACTCAGACACACACACTCAGACACACACACTCAGAGACACACACTCAGAGACACACACTCAGACACACACACTCAGAGAGACACACACACTCAGACACACACACTCAGGCACACACACTCAGACACACACACTCAGAGAGACACACACACTCAGACACACACACACTCAGAGAGACACACACTCAGAGAGACACACACTCAGACACACACACTCAGAGAGACACACTCAGAGAGACACACACTCAGACACACACACACTCAGGCACACACACTCAGAGAGACACACACTCAGAGAGACACACACTCAGACACACACACACTCAGAGAGACACACACTCAGACACACACACTCAGGCACGCACACTCAGACACACACACTCAGAGAGACACACACACTCAGACACACACACACTCAGAGAGACACACACTCAGAGAGACACACACTCAGAGAGAGACACACTCAGACACACACACTCAGAGAGACACACACTCAGAGAGACACACTCAGAGAGACACACACTCAGACACACACACACTCAGACACACACACACTCAGGCACACACACTCAGAGAGACACACACTCAGAGAGACACACACTCAGACACACACACACTCAGAGAGACACACACTCAGAGAGACACACACTCAGACACACACACTCAGACACACACACACTCAGACACACACACTCAGACACACACACTCAGACACACACACTCAGGCACTCACACTCAGGCACACACACTCAGAGAGACACACACTCAGAGAGACACACACTCAGACACACACACTCAGGCACACACACTCAGAGAGACACACACTCAGACACACACACTCAGACACACACACTCAGGCACACACACTCAGAGAGACACACACTCAGAGAGACACACACTCAGACACACACACTCAGGCACACACACTCAGAGAGACACACACTCAGAGAGATACACACTCAGACACACACACTCAGAGAGACACACACTCAGACACACACACTCAGAGAGACACACACTCAGACACACACACTCAGACACACACACTCAGAGAGACACACACTCAGAGAGACACACTCAGAGAGACACACACTCAGACACACACACACTCAGAGACACACACACTCAGAGACACACACACTCAGAGAGACACACACTCAGACACACACACTCAGGCACACACACTCAGGCACACACACTCAGAGAGACACACACTCAGAGAGACACACTCAGAGAGACACACACTCAGACACACACACTCAGACACACACACTCAGACACACACACTCAGACACACACACTCAGAGAGACACACTCAGACACACACACACTCAGACACACACACTCAGAGAGACAGACTAAGAGAGACACACACTCAGAGAGACACACTTAGAGAGACACACACACTGACACACACACACACTCAGACACACACACACTCAGACACACACACTCAGACACACACACTCAGACACACACACACACACACTCAGACACACACACACTCAGACACACACACACTCAGACACATACACTCAGAGAGACACACACTCAGACACACACTCAGACACACACACACTCAGGCACACACACTCAGGCACACACACTCAGGCACACACACACTCAGGCACACACTCAGAGAGACATACACACACTCAGACACACACACACTCAGACACACACACTCAGACACACACACACTCAGAGAGACACACACTCAGACACACACACTCAGAGAGACACACACTCAGACACATTCACACACTCAGACACATTCACACACTCAGACACACACACACTCAGAGAGACACACACTCAGACACACACACTCAGACACATTCACACACTCAGACACACACACACTCAGACACACACACACTCAGAGAGACACAGACTCAGACACACACACACACTCAGGCACACACACACACACAGACACACACTCAGAGAGACACACACTCAGGCACACACACACTCAGGCACACACTCAGAGAGACACACACTCAGAGAGACACACACTCAGACACACACACTCAGACCCATTCACACACTCAGACACACACACACTCAGACACATTCACACACTCAGACACACACACACTCAGACACACACACACTCAGGCACATTCACACACGCAGACACACACACACTCAGACACACACACACTCAGAGAGACACAGACTCAGACACACACACACACTCAGGCACACACACACACACAGACACACACTCAGAGAGACACACACTCAGGCACACACACACTCAGGCACACACTCAGAGAGACACACACTCAGAGAGACACACACTCAGAGAGACACACACTCAGACACACACACTCAGACCCATTCACACACTCAGACACACACACACTCAGACACATTCACACACTCAGACACACACACACTCAGACACACACACACTCAGGCACATTCACACACGCAGACACACACACACTCAGACACACACACACTCAGAGAGACACACACTCAGACACACACACACACTCAGGCACACACACACACAGAGACACACACTCAGACACACACACACTCAGACACACACACACTCAGACACACACACACAGGGAGACACACACTCAGAGAGACACACACTCAGGCACACACACACACACAGACACACACTCAAAGAGACACACACAGAGAGACACACACTCAGGCACACACACACTCAGGCACACACTCAGAGAGACACACACACTCAGACACACACACTCAGAGAGACACACTCAGGCACACACACACTCAGGCACACACACACTCAGGCACACACACACTCAGAGAGACACACACTCAGAGAGACACACACTCAGACACATTCACACACTCAGACACACACACACTCAGACAGACGCACACACTCAGACAGACGCACACACTCAGACACACACACACTCAGACACACACACACTCAGACACACACACTCAGACACACACACTCAGGCACACACACTCAGAGAGACACACACTCAGAGAGACACACACTCAGGCACACACTCAGAGAGACACACACTCAGGCACACACTCAGAGAGACACACACACTCAGACACACACATTCAGACACACACACACTCAGAGAGACACACACACTCAGAAACATTCACACACTCAGACACACACACACTCAGGCAGACACACGCACACTTAGACGGATACACATTCAGACGGACACACACTCAGACAGACACACACTCAGACAGACACACACACTCAGACAGACACACACACTCAGACAGACACACACTCAGAGAGACACACACTCAGGCACACACTCAGAGAGACACACACACTCAGACACACACACACTCAGACACACACACACTCAGACACACACACTCAGAGAGACACACACTCAGAGAGACACACACTCAGAGAGACACACTCAGACACACACACTCAGACACACACACTCAGACAGACACACTCAGACAGACACACACACTCAGACAGACACACACACACTCTCAGACACACACACTCAGACACACACACAATCAGGCAGACACACACACTCAGACACACACACTCAAACAGACACACACACACTCAGGCACACACACTCAGGCACACACACACGCTCAGGCACACACACACACACTCAGGCACACACACACACTCAGGCACACACACACACTCAGACACACACACATTCAGACACACACACTCAGAGAAACCCACACTCAGAGAGACACACACTCAGACACTCACACACACAGACACACACACACTCAGACACACATACACTCAGAGAGAGACACACACTCAGAGAGACACACACTCAGACACACACTCAGACACACACACACTCAGACACACACACACACTCAGACACACACACACACACACACAGACACACACACTCAGAGAGACACACACACTCAGAGAGACACACTCAGGCACACACACACTCAGACACACACAGGCACACGCACTCAGACACACACACTCAGACACACACACTCAGACACACACACTCAGGCACACACACTCAGGCACACACACACACAGAGACACACACTCAGACACACACACTCAGAGAGACACACACTCAGACACACACTCAGGCACACACACTCAGGCACACACACTCAGACACACACTCAGACACACACTCAGACACACACACCCAGGCACACACACACACTCAGGCACACACACACACTCAGGCACACACACACACTCAGGCACACACACTCAAAGAGACACACACTCAGAGAGACACACACACTCAGAGAGACACACACTCAGGCACACACACTCAGGCACACACTCAGAGAGATACACACACTCAGACACACACACACACAGACACACACACTCAGACACACACACTCAGACACACACACACTCAGACACATACACTCAGAGAGACACACACACTCAGAGAGACACACACTCAGACACACACTCAGACACACACACACTCACACACACACACACTCAGACACACACACTCAGACACATACACACAAAGAGCCACACACTCAGAGAGATACACACACTCAGACACACACACACACACACTCAGACACACACACACTCAGACACACACACACTCAGACACATACACTCAGAGAGACACACACTCAGACACACACTCAGACACACACACACTCAGGCACACACACTCAGGCACACACACTCAGGCACACACACACTCAGGCACACACTCAGAGAGACATACACACACTCAGACACACACACACTCAGACACACACACTCAGACACACACACACTCAGAGAGACACACACTCAGACACACACACTCAGAGAGACACACACTCAGACAATTTCACACACTCAGACACATTCACACACTCAGACACACACACACTCAGAGAGACACACACTCAGACACACACACTCAGACACATTCACACACTCAGACACACACACACTCAGACACACACACACTCAGAGAGACACAGACTCAGACACACACACACACTCAGGCACACACACACACACAGACACACACTCAGAGAGACACACACTCAGGCACACACACACTCAGGCACACACTCAGAGAGACACACACTCAGAGAGACACACACTCAGACACACACACTCAGACCCATTCACACACTCAGACACACACACACTCAGACACATTCACACACTCAGACACACACACACTCAGACACACACACACTCAGGCACATTCACACACGCAGACACACACACACTCAGACACACACACACTCAGAGAGACACAGACTCAGACACACACACACACTCAGGCACACACACACACACAGACACACACTCAGAGAGACACACACTCAGGCACACACACACTCAGGCACACACTCAGAGAGACACACACTCAGAGAGACACACACTCAGACACACACACTCAGACCCATTCACACACTCAGACACACACACACTCAGACACATTCACACACTCAGACACACACACACTCAGACACACACACACTCAGGCACATTCACACACGCAGACACACACACACTCAGACACACACACACTCAGAGAGACACACACTCAGACACACACACACACTCAGGCACACACACACTCAGGCACACACTCAGAGAGACACACACTCTCAGACCCATTCACACACTCAGACATATTCACACACTCAGACACACACACACTCAGACACATTCACACACTCAGAAACACACACACTCAGACACACACACACTCAGGCACATTCACACACTCAGACACACACACACTCAGACACACACACACTCAGAGAGACACACACTCAGACACACACACACACTCAGGCACACACACACAGAGACACACACTCAGACACACACACACTCAGACACACACACACTCAGACACACACACACAGGGAGACACACACTCAGAGAGACACACACTCAGGCACACACACACTCAGGCACACACTCAGAGAGACACACACTCAGACACACACACTCAGACCCATTCACACACTCAGACACACACACACTCAGACACACACACACTCAGACACGCACACACTCAGGCACACACACACACAGAGACACACACTCAGAGAGACACACACTCAGGCACACACACACTCAGGCACACACTCAGAGAGACACACACTCAGACACACACACTCAGACCCATTCACACACTCAGACACACACACACTCAGAGAGACACACACTCAGACACACACACTCAGACACATTCACACACTCAGACACACACACACACAGACACACACACAGACACACACACTCAGACACATACACACAGACACACACACACTCAGACACATACACTCAGAGAGACACACACACTCAGAGAGACACACACACTCGGAGAGACACACACACTCAGACACACACACACTCAGACACACACACTCAGACACACACACTCAAAGAGACACACACTCAGAGAGACACACACTCAGGCACACACACACTCAGGCACACACTCAGAGAGACACACGCACTCAGACACACACACAAGCAGACACACACACACTCAGAGAGACACACACTCAGACACACACACTCAGACACACACACACTCAGACAGACACACACACTCAGACACACACACACTCAGACACACACACTCAGACACACACACTCAAAGAGACACACACTCAGAGAGACACACACTCAGACACACACACTCAGGCAGACACACGCACACTCAGACACACACACACTCAGACAGACACACACACTCAGGCACACACACACTCAGACACACACACTCAAAGAGACACACACTCAGGCACACACACACTCAGACACACACACTCAGAGAGACACACACTCAGAGAGACACACACTCAGACACACACACTCAGACACACACACAATCAGGCACACACACACACACACTCAGGCACACACACACACACTCAGGCACACACACACTCAGACACACACACACACTCAGACACACACACACACACTCAGACACACACACACTCAGACATACACACATTCAGACACACACACTCAGAGAAACCCACACTCAGACACACACACTCAGACGCATTCACACACTCAGACACATTCACACTCAGACACACACACACTCAGACACACACACTCAGAGAGACACACACACTCAGGCACACACACTCAGAGAGACACACACACACAGAGACACACACACAGAGAGACACACACACACAGAGACACACACTCAGACACACACACTCAGAGAGACACACACACTCAGACACACACTCAGGCACACACTCTCAGGCACACACACTCAGAGAGACACACACTCAGACACACACTCAGACACACACACACACTCAGGCACACACACACACAGAGACACACACTCAAAGAGACACACACTCAGAGAGAAACAAACTCAGGCACACACACACTCAGGCACACACTCAGAGAGATACACACACTCAGACACACACACACTCAGACACACACACTCAGACACACACACTCAGACACACACACACTCAGACACATACACTCAGAGAGACACACACACTCAGAGAGACACACACTCAGACACACACTCAGACACACACTCAGACACACACTCAGACACACACACTCAAAGAGACACACACTCAGAGAGACACACACTCAGAGAGACACACACTCAGGCACACACACGCTCAGGCACACACTCAGAGAGACACACACACTCAGACACACACACACTCAGACACACACACTCTCAGACACACACACTCTCAGGCACACACACACTCAGAGAGACACACACACTCAGACACACACACTCAGACACACACACACTCAGAGAGACACACACACTCAGACACACACACTCAGACACACACACACTCAGAGAGACACACACTCAGACAGACACACACACTCAGACAGACACACACACACTCTCAGACACACACTCAGGCAGACACACACACAATCAGGCAGACACACACACTCAGACACACACACACAATCAGGCAGACACACACACACTCAGACACACACACACACTCAGACACACACACACTCAGACACACACACACTCAGACACACACACTCAGGCACACACACTCAGGCACACACACTCAGGCACACACACACTCAGACACACACACTCAGGCACACACACTCAGGTACACACACTCAGGCACACACACACACTCAGACACACACACTCAGAGAGACACACACTCAGGCACACACACACACTCAGGCACACACACACACTCAGACACACACACTCAGGCACACACACTCAGGCAGACACACTCAGGCACACACACTCAGGCACACACACACACTCAGACACACACACACACTCAGACACACACACTCATACAGACACACAGACACACTCTTTCTCACTTATAGGCACACACACACAAACTCAAATAGGCAGACACACACTCTCGCTCAAGTAGAGACGCCCACTCTCACACTCAAATAGACACACACGCTCACAATCAAATTGACACACAGATACACACACTCGAACAATCACACACACACTCAAATAGACACACACAGGCAAACAGACTCAAACGGACTCAAAGGAACACACACACACATAGAACATAGAACATTACAACGCAGTACAGGCCCTTCGGCCCTCGATGTTGCGCCGACCTGTGAAACCGCTCTAAAGCCCATCTACACTATTCCCTTATCGTCCATATGTCTATCCAATGACCATTTGAATGCCCTTAGTGTTGGCGAGTCCACTACTGTTGCAGGCAGGGCATTCCACGCCCTTACTACTCTCTGAGTAAAGAACCTACCTCTGACATCTGTCCTATATCTATCTCCCCTCAATTTAAAGCTATGTCCCCTCGTGCTAGACATCACCATCTGAGGAAAAAGGCTCTCACTGTCCACCCTATCCAATCCTCTGATCATCTTGTCTGCCTCAGTTAAGTCACCTCTTAACCTTCTTCTCTCTAACAAAAACAGCCTCAAGTCCCTCAGCGTTTCCTCATAAGATCTTCCCTCCATACCAGGCAACATTCTGGTAAATCTCCTCTGCACCCTTTCCAATGTTTCCACGTCCTTCCTATAATGCGGCAACCAGAATTGCACGCAATACTCCAAATGCGGCCGCACCAGAGTTTTGTACAGCTGCAACATGACCTCATGGCTCCGAAACTCAATCCCACTACCAATAAAAGCTAACACACCGTACGCCTTCTTAACAACCCTCTCAACCTGGGTGGCAACTTTCAGGGATCTATGTACATGGACTCCGAGATCTCTCTGCTCATCCACACTGCCAAGAATCTTACCATTAGCCCAGTACTCTGTCTTCCTGTTATTCCCACTCTCTCTCTCTTATTGTGTTCCGTGATCTTGGCCGGCAATGATTACACAGCACTCCTGGTACCATGTTGTGTTCCGTGATCTTGTCCACCAATAATTACACAGCACACCTGGTACCATGTTGTGTTCCGTGATCTTGTCCGCCAATGATTACACAGCACACCTGGTACCATGTTGTGTTCCATGATCTTGGCCGGCAATGATTACACAGCACTCCTGGTACCATGTTGTGTTCCGTGATCTTGTCCGCCAATGATTACACAGCACACCTGGTACCATGTTGTGTTCCGTGATCTTGTCCGCCAATGTTTACACAGCACTCCTAGTACCATGTTGTGTTCCATGATCTTGTCTGGCAATTATTACACAGCAACCCTGGTACCATGTTGATTTCTCTGTGATCTTGTCCGGCAATGATTCTACAGAACTGCTGGTGACTTAGCCAGAACGATGACTTATTAATAACGCGTGGCAAGGTAACGATACAAATCTTAGACAGACCAAGTTATTACAGAGTTACGTTAGACCCTCCTGGAAACCACCCTTATGTGCGACTGCCCTCGTGTATGCCTTACAATCTTCTGCCGGTAGCCGGGTGTCAGCTGACTGATGTTGACGCCACCTGCTGGTGGGAGGTCACACTGCGGAGTACTTGTAACACTATCTACAGGCATTTCACCACATCCCCCTTCCTTTTTGTTTTATAAATTTAGAGCACTCAATTATTTTTCCAATTCAGGGGCAATTTAGCGCGGCCAATCCACCCACCCGGCACATCTTTGGGTTGTGGGGGGGGGCCAAACCCACGCAGACTCGGGGAGAACGTGCAAACTCCCACACGGACAGTGACCCGGGGCCGGGATTCGAACCTGGGACCTCGGCGCCGTGAGGCAGCAGTGCTAACACATCCCCCTTCCTCAGGAGATACAAACATGACTCATGCCTTTACTTTACACATTTGTAAATATTATAAACAGATTTAATTGGTGTGCCCATCAACATGATGGACCTGGTCAGCGTCCCTTTTGCACGCATCATTCTGCCTCCCTCACGCGAGCGCCCCTGTGATCACGTGGCTAATTCTTTTCTTTTTACATTTGGATTTGGTAACTCCTGGTTGTCCGCAGGAAGCATCAACCATGGTCGGCTGTTGGGGAAAGTGAAGTCGTATGGGGTTCAGGGTGTACTAGGTCGATGGATAAAGAACTGGCTGGGCAACAGGAGACAGAGAGTAGTGGTGGAAGGGAGTGTCTCAAAATGGAGAAAGGTGACTAGTGGTGTTCCACAGGGACCCGTGCTCGGACCACTGTTGTTTGTGATATCCATAAATGATCTGGACGAAGGTATAGGTGGTCTGATTCGCAAGTTTGCAGATGATACTAAGATTGGTGGAGTTGCAGATAGCAAGGGGGGCTGTCAGAGAATACAGCAAAATATCGATAGATTGGAGAGTTGGGCAGAGAAGTGGCAGATGGAGTTCAATCCAGGCAAATGCGAGGTGATGCATTTTGGAAGATCTAATTCAAGAGCGGACTGTACGGTCAATGGGAGAGTCCTGGGGAAAATTGATGCACAGAGAGATCTGGGAGTTCAGGTCCATTGTACCCTGAAGGTGGCAACGCAGGTCGATAGAGGGGTCAAGAAGGCATACGGCATGCTTGCCTTCATCGGACGGGGTATTGAGTACAAGAGTCGGCAGGTCATGTTACAGTTGTATAGGACTTTGGTTAGGCCGCATTTGGAATACTGCGTGCAGTTCTGGTCGCCACGTTACCAGAAGGATGTGGATGCTTTAGAGAGGATGCAGAGGAGGTTCACCAGGATGTTGCCTGGTACGGAGGGCGCTAGCTATGAAGAGAGGTTGAGTAGATTAGGATTGTTTTCGTTGGAAAGACGGAGGTTGAGGGGGGACCTGATTGAGGTCCACAAAATTATGAGAGGTATGGACAGGGTGGATAGCAACAAGCTTTTTCCAAGAGTGGGGGTGTCAATTACGAGGGGTCCCGGTTTCAAGGTGAGAGGGGGAAAGTTTAAGGGAGATGTGCGTGGAAAGTTTTTTACGCAGAGGGTGGTGGGTGCCTGGAACGCTTTGCCAGCGGAGGTGGTAGAGGCGGGCACGATAGCGTCATTTAAGATGCATCTAGACAGATATATGAACGGGCGGGGAACAGAGGGAAGTAGATCCTTGGAAAATAGGCGACAGGTTTAGATAACGGATCTGGATCGGCGCAGGCTGGGAGGGCCGAAGGGCCTGTCCCTGTGCTGTAATTTTGTTCTTTGCAGAGATGGTTAGCAGCTTCAAATTCCTAGGGGTGCACATCTCCAAAAATCTGTCCTGGTCCACCCACGTCGACGCTACCACCAAGAAAGCACAACAGCGCCTATACTTCCTCAGGAAACTAAGGAAATTCGGCATGTCCACATTGACTCTGACCAACGTTTACAGATGCACCATAGTGTTGAATCCCAAATTTCTTTCTCCGTCAGTCTGGCCTCAATAAAAGTCGAGATGGATTTGCAAGTAAAAAGAAGTTATTTTATTCAGCTTGCAAGCTACCTAGTCCACAGTGATACAGATAACATGTTGCTTTCTGCAGCCCCGGGAACTAAGTGAAGGTCCCAGACAAAGAGATCAGTACTCATACATTCAAATGGCATCAAGTTTCACATACTCGACACCCATAGGTCATCCTATGTCCCTCCTGACTTGTTTGATCTATTCTGATTGGCTCACTTCCAATCCCTTTCTCCGGCCCCTACCAATGCAGCATCACTCTCATAGACACACCTCTTCCTGCTTTTTCCATGCGGTCTAAAATCCTCTGTCTCTACCTGCCAGAATCAAAGTGGCTTATTTCTACATTACATTAACTAATATCTCTAAAGTAACTATTTTATATCACATTCGTCAATAGAAAGCATCCTATCGGGCTGCATCACAGCCTGGTATGGCAACTGCTCGGCCCAGGACCGCAAGAAACCTCAGAGAGTCGTGAACACCGCCCAGTCCATCACACGAACCTGCCTCCCATCCATTGACTCCATCTACACCTCCCGCTGCCTGGGGAAAGCGGGCAGTATAAGCAAAGATCCCTCCCACCCGGCTTACTCACTCTTCCAACTTCTTCCATCGGGCAGGAGATACAGAAGTCTGAGAACACGCACGAACAGACTCAAAAACAGCTTCTTCCCCACTGTCACCAGACTCCTAAACGACCCTCTTATGGACTGACCTCATTAACACTACACCCTGTATGCTTCACCCGATGCCAGTGTTGTGTAGTTACATTGTGCACCTTGTGTTGCCCTATTATGTATTTTCTTTCATTCCCTTTTCTTCCCATGGACTTAATGATCTGTTGAGCTGCTCGCAGAAAAATACTTTTCAAGAGAACTAAGAACAGAGAAATGTACAGCACAGGAACAGGCCCTTCGGCCCTCCAAGCCCGTGCCGACCATGCTGCCCGACTAAACTACAATCTTCTACCCTTCCTGGGTCCGTACCCCTCTATTCCCATCCTATTCATGTATTTGTCAAGATGCCCCTTAAATGTCACTATCGTCCCTGCTTCCACCACCTCCTCCGGCAGCGAGTTCCAGGCACCCACTATCCTCTGTGTAAAAAACTTGCCTCGTACATCTACTCTAAACCTTGCCCCTCTCACCTTAAACCTATGCCCCCTAGTAATTGACCCCTCTACCCCGGGGGAAAAGCCTCTGACTATCCACTCTGTCTATGGGCCAAATGCGGGCAACTGGGACTAGCTTAATGGTAAAAAACTGGGCGGCATGGACTGGTTGGGCCGAAGGGCCTGTTTCCATGCTGTAAACTTCTATGATTCTATGATTCTATGCCCCTCATAATTTTGTATACCTCTATCAGGTCGCCCCTCAACCTCCGTCGTTCCAGTGAGAACAAACCGAGTTTATTCAACCGCTCCTCATAGCTAATGCCCTCCATACCAGGCAACATCCTGGTAAATCTCTTCTGCACCCTCTCTAAAGCCTCCACATCCTTCTGGTAGTGTGGCGACCAGAATTGAACACTATAGCACGGCAGCACGGTAGCATAGTGGTTAGCACAATTGCTTCACAGCTCCAGGGTCCCAGGTTCGATTCCCCGCTAGGTCACTGTCTGTGCGGAGTCTGCACGTTCTCCCCCTTTCTGCGTGGGTTTCCTCCGGGTGCTCCGGTTTCCTCCCACAGTCCAAAGATGTGCAGGTTAGGTGGATTGGACATGATAAATTGCCCTTCGTGTCCAAAATTGCCCTTAGTGTTGGGTGGGGTTACTGGGTTATGGGGATAGGGTGGAGGTGTTGACCTTGGGTAGGGTGCTCTTTCCAAGAGCCGGTGCAGACTCGATGGGCTGAATGGCCTCCTCCTGCACTGTAAATTCTATGTATACTCCAAGTGTGGCCTAACTAAGGTTCTATACAGCTGCGACATGACTTGCCAATTCTTATACTCAATGCCCCGGCCAATGAAGGCAAGCATGCCGTATGCCTTCTTGACTACCTTCTCCACCTGTGTCGCCCCTTTCAGTGACCTGTGGACCTGTACACCTAGATCTCTCTGACTGTCAATACTCTTGAGGGTTCTACCATTCACTGTATATTCCCGACCTGCATTAGACCTTCCAAAATGCATTCACTGTACCTTGGTACACGTGGCAATGAACAAAATCCAATCCACCCTGTGTACAGAAGTGGGCGGACTTCAGTGATCCTCGTCAGTGGAAATGACGGTGCAAAGGTCCTCTGTCCGTGACCATCGAGGCGACAGGTCATCCTGGCCTGGGTTATATTGGTCAGAACATTGAATACAGGAGTTGGGACGTCTTGTTGAAGTTGTACAAGACATTGGCGAGACCACACATGGAATACTGTGTTCAGTTCTGGTCACCCGATTATCAGAAGGAGATTGTTAAACTGGAAAGAGTGCAGAGATTTACGAGGAGGCTACTGATTAGCAAGTTTGCAGATGATGCTAAGATTGGTGGAGTTGCAGATAGCGAGGGGGACTGTCAGAGAATACAGCAGAATATAGATAGATTGGAGAGTTGGGCAGAGAAGTGGCAGATGGAGTTCAATCCAGGCAAATGCGAGGTGATGCATTTTGGAAGATCCAATTCAAGAACGGACTATACGGTCAATGGAAGAGTCCTGGGGAAAATTGATGTACAGAGAGATCTGGGAGTTCAGGTCCATTGTACCCTGAAGGTGGCAACGCAGGTCGATAGAGGGGTCAAGAAGGCATACAGCATGCTTGCCTTCATCGGACGGGGTATTGAGTACAAGAGTCGGCAGGTCATGTTACAGTTGTATAGGACTTTGGTTAGGCCACATTTGGAATACTGCGTGCAGTTCTGGTCGCCACATTACCAGAAGGTTGTGGATGCTTTAGAGAGGGTGCAGAGGAGGTTCACCAGGATGTTGCCTGGTACGGAGGGTGCTAGCTATGAAGAAAGGTTGAGTAGATTAGGATTGTTTCCGTTGGAAAGACGGAGGTTGAGGGGGGACCTGATTGAGGTCAGCAAAATTATGAGAGGTATGGACAGGGTGGATAGCAACAAGCTTTTTCCAAGAGTGGGGGTGTCAATTACAAGGGGTCACGATTTCAAGGTGAGAGGGGGAAAGTTTAAGGGAGATGTGCGTGGAAAGTTTTTTACGCAGAGGGTGGTGGGGGCCTGGAACGCTTTGCCAGCGGAGGTGGTAGAGGCGGGCACAATAGCATCATTCAAGATGCATCTAGACAGATATATGAACGGGCGGGGAACAGAGGGAAGTAAATCCTTGGAAAATAGGCGACAGGTTTAGATAAAGGATCTGGATCGGCGCAGGCTGGGAGGGCCGAAGGGCCTGTTCCTGTGCTGTAATTTTCTTTGTTCTTTGTTCTGCCACTCGGCCAATCCTCTATCCACGCCAGGATCTTACCCTCTTAACTTAACTCTTAACAGCTCTTAACTTATTTACCAATCTCCGATGCGGCACCTTGTCAAAGGCCCTCTGGAAATCTAGATACATCACGTCCACTGGTTCTCCTTTGTCTAACTTCCTTGTTACCTCCTCAAAGACCCTCTGCCAGTAGCCGGCTGTCACCTGACTGATGTGTTACACCACCTGCTGGCGGGAGGTCGCACTGCTGAGGACATGTACCAGTATCGTTTTTTGTTTTTAAAAAATGTTTATTCAGATTTTCCAACAACCGCCCCCCCTAGCCTTGGGCGGTTGCTGCCCTCCTCCTAACGCTCCGCGAGATAGTCTAGGAACGGTTGCCACCGCCTGAGGAACCCCTGCGCAGACCCTCTCCGGGCAAACTTTATCCTCTCCAGCTTGGTGAACCCTGCCATGTCGTTGATCCAAGCTTCCACACTAGGGGGGGGGGCTCCGCGTCCTTCCACATTAGCAAGATCCTCCGCCGGGCTACCAGGGACGCAAAGGCCAGGACACCGGCCTCTTTCGCCTCCTGCACTCCCAGCTCGTCCGTTACCCCAAGTAATGCCAGCCCCCAACTTGGCTTGACCCGGGCGTTCACCACCTTGGACATAGTCCTCGCGAAACCCCTCCAGAACCCATCCAGCGCCGGGCACGACCAGAACATGTGGGCGTGATTCGCCGGGCTTCCCGAGCACCTCCCACATCTGTCCCCCACCCCTACTCAACCTCGCCCACGTCATATGCGCTCTGTGAGTAACCTGGAACTGTATTAGGCTGAGCCTGGCGCAAGAGGAGGAAGAATTAACCCTACTCAGGGCATCAGCCCACAGCCCCTCATCTATCTCCTCCTCCCACTTGCCCTTTAACTCCTCCACCGCGGCCTCCTCCTCTTCTTTCATCTCTTGATAGATCGCCGAAACCTTGCCCTCTCCGACCCATACACCCGGAATCGCCCTGTCCTGAATCCCCTGTGCCGGGAGCAACGGGAATCCCCTCACCTGCCGCCTCACAAACGCCCTCACTTGCATATACCTGAACGCATTTCCCGGGGGTAGCCCAAACTTCTCCTCCAGCGCCCCTAGGCTCGCAAACGTCCCATCTATCAACAGGTCCCCCATTCTTCTAATCCCTGCCCGATGCCAGCTCCGAAACCCCCCATCCATCCTTCCCGGGACGAACCGATGGTTCTCCCGGATCGGGGACCACACCGAGGCCCCCACCTCGCCCCTGTGTCGCCTCCACTGCCCCCAGATCTTCAGCGTCGCCGCCACCACCGGACTCGTGGTGTACCTCGTCGGCGAGAGCGGCAGCGGTGCCGTCACCAGCGCCCCCAGGCTCGTGCCCCTGCAGGACGCCATCTCCAACCTCTTCCACACCGCCCCCTCTCCCTCCATCACCCACTTACGGATCATGACATGTACCATCATCGACAGGCACATCACCACATCGCTCACCTCCAGCCTCTCGCATTCCCTCTCTCTCTCTCTCTCCTCCAGCCTCTCTCACATTCCCTCTCTCTCTCTCTCTCCTCCAGCCTCTCTCGCATTCCCTCTCTCTCTCTCTCTCCTCCAGCCTCTCTCACATTCCCTCTCTCCTCCAGCCTCTCTCACATTCCCTCTCTCTCTCTCTCTCCTCCAGCCTCTCTCACATTCCCTCTCTCCCCCTCTCTCCTCCAGCCTCTCTCACATTCCCTCTCTCCTCCAGCCTCTCTCACATTCCCTCTCTCTCTCGCTCTCCTCCAGCGTCACTCACATTCCCTCTCTCTCTCTCTCTCTCTCTCCTCCAGCCTCTCTCACATTCCCTCTCTCTCTCTCTCTCCTCCAGCCTCTCTCACATTCCCTCTCTCCTCCAGCGTCACTCACATTCCCTCTCTCTCTCTCTCTCTCCTCCAACGTCTCCCACATTCCCTCTCTCCTCCAGCCTCTCTCACATTTCCTCTCTCCTCCAGCCTCTCTCACATTCCCTCTCTCCTCCAGCGTCACTCACATTCCCTCTCTCCTCCAGCCTCTCTCACATTCCCTCTCTCTCCTCCAACGTCTCCCACATTCCCCCCCTCTCTCTCTCCTCCAGCCTCTCACATTCCCTCCCTCTCTCCCTCTCCCACATTCTCTCTCTCTCTCCAGCGTCTCCCACATTCCCCCTCTCTCTCTCTCCTCCAGCCTCTCACATTCCCTTTCTCTCTCTCTCTCTCCACCAACCTGTTCCACATTCTCTCTCCAGCCTCTCTCACATTCCCTCCCCCCTTCCTCTCCCTCTCCCACATTCTCTCTCTCTCTCTCCAGCCTCTCTCACATTCCCTCCCTCTCTCTCTCTCCCACATTCCCTCTCTCTCTCCAGCCTCTCTCACATTCCCTCCCTCTCTCTCCCTCTCCCACATTCTCTCTCTCTCCCCAGCGTCTCCCACATTCCCCTTCTCTCTCTCTCCTCCAGCCTCTCACATTCCCTTTCTCTCTCCAGCCTCTCTCACATTCCCTCCCTCTCTCCCCCTCTCCCACATTCTCTCTCTCTCCAGCGTCTCCCACATTCCCCCTCTCTCTCTCCTCCAGCCTCTCACATTCCCTCTCTCTCTCCAGCCTCTCTCACATTCCCCCCTCTCTCACATTCCCTCTCTCTCTCTCTCTCACATTCCCTCTCTCTCTCCAGCCTCTCACACATTCCCTCTCTCCCCCCCCTCCATCTCTCTCTCTCCTCCAGCCTCTCTCACATTCCATCTCTCTTCCCCCTCTCTCTCTCCCTCTCACATTCCCCCCCTCTCTCTCTCTCCTCCAGCCTCTCACATTCCCTCTCACTCCCCCCCTCTCTCTCTCTCTCCCACATTCCCCCTCTCTCCCACATTCCCCCTCTCTCCCCTCTCTCTCACTCTCTCTACAGCCTCTCTCACATTCCCTCTCTCTCTCTCTCACATTCTCTCTCTCTCTCTCTCCAGCCTCACTCACATTCCCTCTCTCCCCACTCTCTCTCTCTCCCTCTCTCACATTCCCTCTCTCTCTCTCCCACATTCCCTCTCTCTCTCCAGCCTCTCGCATTCCCTCTCTCTCTCCAGCCTCTCTCACATTCCCTCTCTCTCTCCTCCAGCCTCTCGCATTCCCTCTCTCTCTCCAGCCTCTCTCACATTCCCCCTCTCCCCCCCTCTCTCTCTCCCCCCCCTCTCTCTCTCTCCAGCATCTCTCACATTCCCTCTCTCCCCCCTCTCTCTCTCTCCTCCAGTCTCTCACATTCCCCCTCTCTCCCCCCTCTCTCTCTCTCCTCCAGCCTCTCACATTCCCTCTCTCTCCAGCCTCTCTCGCATTCCCCCTCTCTCTCTCTCCCTCCCCCTATCTCTCTCTCTCTCACATTCACCCTCTCTCTCTCTCTCTCCAGCCTCTCTCACATTCCCCCTCTCTCCCCCCCCCCTCCTCTCTCTCTCCCCCCCTCCCTCTCTCTCTCTCCAGCCTCTCACATTCCCTCTCTCTCTCTCTCTCACATTCCCCCTCTCTCCCCCCCTCCTCTCTCTCCTCCAGCCTCTCTCACATTCCCTCTCTCCTACAGCCTCTCTCACATTCCCTCTCTCTCTCTCTCCTCCAGCGTCACTCACATTCTCTCTCTCCTCCAGCCTCTCTCACATTCCCTCTCTCCTCCAGCCTCTCTCACATTCCCTCTCTCTCTCTCTCTCTCCTCCAGTGTCACTCACATTCCCTCTCTCTCTCTCTCCTCCAGCCTCTCTCACATTCCCTCTCTCACATTCCCTCTCTCCTCCAGCCTCTCACACATTCCCTCTCTCTCTCTCTCCTCCAGCCTCTCTCACATTCCCTCTCTCTCCCTCTCTCCTCCAGCCTCTCTCACATTCCCTCTCTCCTCCAGCCTCTCTCACATTCCCTCTCTCTCTCTCTCCTCCAGCCTCTCTCACATTCCCTCTCTCTCCCTATCTCCTCCAGCCTCTCTCACATTCCCTCTCTCCTCCAGCCTCTCTCACATTCCCTCTCCCCCCTCTCTCTCTCTCTCCTCCAGCCTCTCTCACATTCCCTCTCTCCTCCAGCCTCTCTAACATTCCCTCTCTCTCTCTCTCCTCCAGCGTCACTCACATTCCCTCTCTCTCTCTCTCTCCTCCAGCCTCTCTCACATTCCCTCTCTCTCTCTCTCTCCTCCAGCCTCTCTCACATTCCCTCTCTCCTCCAGCATCACTCACATTCCCTCTCTCTCTCTCTCTCTCCTCCAACGTCTCCCACATTCCCTCTCTCCTCCAGCCTCTCTCACATTCCCTCTCTCCTCCAGCGTCACTCACATTCCCTCACTCCTCCAGCCTCTCTCACATTCCCTCTCTCTCCTCCAACGTCTCCCACATTCCCCCCCTCTCTCTCTCCTCCAGCCTCTCACATTCCCTCCCTCTCTCTCCCTCTCCCACATTCTCTCTCTCTCTCCAGCGTCTCCCACATTCCCCCTCTATCTCTCCTCCAGCCTCTCACATTCCCTTTCTCTCTCTCTCTCCACCAACCTGTTCCACATTCTCTCTCTCCAGCCTCTCTCACATTCCCTCCCCCCTCCCTCTCCCTCTCCCACATTCTCTCTCTCTCTCTCCAGCCTCTCTCACATTCCCTCCCCTTCTTTCACATTCCCTCTCTCTCCCTCAACCACCCCCCTCTCTCCAGCCTCTCTCACATTCCCCCTCTCTCTCTCCCACATTCCCGCTCTCTCTCCAGCCTCTCTCACATTCCCTCCCTCTCTCTCCCTCTCCCACATTCTCTCTCTCTCTCCAGCGTCTCCCACATTCCCCCTCTCTCTCTCTCCTCCAGCCTCTCACATTCCCTTTCTCTCTCCAGCCTCTCTCACATTCCCCCTCTCTCCCCCCCCTCCTCTCTCTCTCCCCCCTCCCTCTCTCTCTCTCCAGCCTCTCACATTCCCTCTCTCTCTCTCTCTCACATTCCCCCTCTCTCCCCCCCTCCTCTCTCTCCTCCAGCCTCTCTCACATTCCCTCTCTCCTACAGCCTCTCTCACATTCCCTCTCTCTCTCTCTCCTCCAGCGTCACTCACATTCTCTCTCTCCTCCAGCCTCTCTCACATTCCCTCTCTCCTCCAGCCTCTCTCAAATTCCCTCTCTCTCTCTCCTCCAGCGTCACTCACATTCCCTCTCTCTCTCTCTCTCCTCCAGCCTCTCTCACATTCCCTCTCTCACATTCCCTCTCTCCTCCAGCCTCTCACACATTCCCTCTCTCTCTCTCTCCTCCAGCCTCTCTCACATTCCCTCTCTCTCCCTCTCTCCTCCAGCCTCTCTCACATTCCCTCTCTCCTCCAGCCTCTCTCACATTCCCTCTCTCTCTCTCTCCTCCAGCCTCTCTCACATTCCCTCTCTCTCCCTATCTCCTCCAGCCTCTCTCACATTCCCTCTCTCCTCCAGCCTCTCTCACATTCCCTCTCCCCCCTCTCTCTCTCTCTCCTCCAGCCTCTCTCACATTCCCTCTCTCCTCCAGCCTCTCTAACATTCCCTCTCTCTCTCTCTCCTCCAGCGTCACTCACATTGCCTCTCTCTCTCTCTCTCTCTCTCTCCTCCAGCCTCTCTCACATTCCCTCTCTCTCTCTCTCTCCTCCAGCCTCTCTCACATTCCCTCTCTCCTCCAGCATCACTCACATTCCCTCTCTCTCTCTCTCTCCTCCAACGTCTCCCACATTCCCTCTCTCCTCCAGCCTCTCTCACATTCCCTCTCTCCTCCAGCGTCACTCACATTCCCTCTCTCCTCCAGCCTCTCTCACATTCCCTCTCTCTCCTCCAACGTCTCCCACATTCCCCCCCTCTCTCTCTCCTCCAGCCTCTCACATTCCCTCCCTCTCTCTCCCTCTCCCACATTCTCTCTCTCTCTCCAGCGTCTCCCACATTCCCCCTCTCTCTCTCCTCCAGCCTCTCACATTCCCTTTCTCTCTCTCTCTCCACCAACCTGTTCCACATTCTCTCTCTCCAGCCTCTCTCACATTCCCTCCCCCCTCCCTCTCCCTCTCCCACATTCTCTCTCTCTCTCTCCAGCCTCTCTCACATTCCCTCCCCTTCTTTCACATTCCCTCTCTCTCCCTCAACCCCCCCCCCTCTCTCCAGCCTCTCTCACATTCCCCCTCTCTCTCTCTCCCACAATCCCGCTCTCTCTCCAGCCTCTCTCACATTCCCTCCCTCTCTCTCCCTCTCCCACATTCTCTCTCTCTCTCCAGCGTCTCCCACATTCCCCCTCTCTCTCTCTCCTCCAGCCTCTCACATTCCCTTTCTCTCTCCAGCCTCTCTCACATTCCCTCCCTCTCTCTCCCTCTCCCACATTCTCTCTCTCTCTCCAGCGTCTCCCACATTCCCCCTCTCTCTCTCTCCTCCAGCCTCTCACATTCCCTCTCTCTCTCCAGCCTCTCTCACATTCCCCCCTCTCTCACATTCCCTCTCTCTCTCTCTCTCACATTCCCTCTCTCTCTCCAGCCTCTCACACATTCCCTCTCCCCCCCCCCTCCATCTCTCTCTCTCCTCCAGCCTCTCTCACATTCCATCTCTCTCCCCCCCTTTCTCTCTCCCTCTCACATTCCCCCCTCTCTCTCTCTCCTCCAGCCTCTCACATTCCCTCTCTCTCTCCCCCTCTCTCTCTCTCTCCCACATTCCCCCTCTCTCCCACATTCCCAATCTCCCCTCTCTCTCTCTCTCTACAGCCTCTCTCACATTCCCTCTCTCTCTCTCTCACATTCTCTCTCTCTCTCTCTCCAGCCTCACTCACATTCCCTCTCTCCCCACTCTCTCTACAGCCTCTCTCACATTCCCTCTCTCTCTCTCTCACATTCTCTCTCTCTCTCTCTCCAGCCTCACTCACATTCCCTCTCTCCCCACTCTCTCTCTCCCTCTCTCACATTCCCTCTCTCTCTCTCCCACATTCCCTCTCTCTCTCCAGCCTCTCGCATTCCCTCTCTCTCTCCAGCCTCTCTCACATTCCCTCTCTCTCTCCTCCAGCCTCTCGCATTTCCTCTCTCTCTCCAGCCTCTCTCACATTCCCCCTCTCCCCCCTCTCTCTCTACCCCCCATCTCTCTCTCTCCAGCCTCTCTCACATTCCCTCTCTCCCCCCTCTCTCTCTCCTCCAGTCTCTCACATTCCCCCTCTCTCCCCCCTCTCTCTCTCTCCTCCAGCCTCTCACATTCCCTCTCTCTCCAGCCTCTCTCGCATTCCCCCTCTCTCTCTCTCTCTCCCTCCCCCTCTCTCTCTCTCTCTCACATTCCCCCTCTCTCCCCCCCCTCCTCTCTCTCTCCCCCCTCCCTCTCTCTCTCTCCAGCCTCTCACATTCCCTCTCTCTCTCTCTCTCACATTCCCCCTCTCTCCCCCCCTCCTCTCTCTCCTCCAGCCTCTCTCACATTCCCTCTCTCCTACAGCCTCTCTCACATTCCCTCTCTCTCTCTCTCCTCCAGCGTCACTCACATTCTCTCTCTCCTCCAGCCTCTCTCACATTCCCTCTCTCCTCCAGCCTCTCTCAAATTCCCTCTCTCTCTCTCCTCCAGCGTCACTCACATTCCCTCTCTCTCTCTCTCTCCTCCAGCCTCTCTCACATTCCCTCTCTCACATTCCCTCTCTCCTCCAGCCTCTCACACATTCCCTCTCTCTCTCTCTCCTCCAGCCTCTCTCACATTCCCTCTCTCTCCCTCTCTCCTCCAGCCTCTCTCACATTCCCTCTCTCCTCCAGCCTCTCTCACATTCCCTCTCTCTCTCTCTCCTCCAGCCTCTCTCACATTCCCTCTCTCTCCCTATCTCCTCCAGCCTCTCTCACATTCCCTCTCTCCTCCAGCCTCTCTCACATTCCCTCTCCCCCCTCTCTCTCTCTCTCCTCCAGCCTCTCTCACATTCCCTCTCTCCTCCAGCCTCTCTAACATTCCCTCTCTCTCTCTCTCCTCCAGCGTCACTCACATTGCCTCTCTCTCTCTCTCTCTCTCTCTCCTCCAGCCTCTCTCACATTCCCTCTCTCTCTCTCTCTCCTCCAGCCTCTCTCACATTCCCTCTCTCCTCCAGCATCACTCACATTCCCTCTCTCTCTCTCTCTCCTCCAACGTCTCCCACATTCCCTCTCTCCTCCAGCCTCTCTCACATTCCCTCTCTCCTCCAGCGTCACTCACATTCCCTCTCTCCTCCAGCCTCTCTCACATTCCCTCTCTCTCCTCCAACGTCTCCCACATTCCCCCCCTCTCTCTCTCCTCCAGCCTCTCACATTCCCTCCCTCTCTCTCCCTCTCCCACATTCTCTCTCTCTCTCCAGCGTCTCCCACATTCCCCCTCTCTCTCTCCTCCAGCCTCTCACATTCCCTTTCTCTCTCTCTCTCCACCAACCTGTTCCACATTCTCTCTCTCCAGCCTCTCTCACATTCCCTCCCCCCTCCCTCTCCCTCTCCCACATTCTCTCTCTCTCTCTCCAGCCTCTCTCACATTCCCTCCCCTTCTTTCACATTCCCTCTCTCTCCCTCAAACCCCCCCCCCTCTCTCCAGCCTCTCTCACATTCCCCCTCTCTCTCTCTCCCACAATCCCCGCTCTCTCTCCAGCCTCTCTCACATTCCCTCCCTCTCTCTCCCTCTCCCACATTCTCTCTCTCTCTCCAGCGTCTCCCACATTCCCCCTCTCTCTCTCTCCTCCAGCCTCTCACATTCCCTTTCTCTCTCCAGCCTCTCTCACATTCCCCTCCCTCTCCTCTCCCTCTCCCACATTCTCTCTCTCTCTCCAGCGTCTCCCACATTCCCCCCCTCTCCTCTCTCTCCTCCAGCCTCTCACATTCCCTCTCTCTCTCCAGCCTCTCTCACATTCCCCCCTCTCTCACATTCCCTCTCTCTCTCTCTCTCACATTCCCTCTCTCTCTCCAGCCTCTCACACATTCCCTCTCCCCCCCCCCCTCCATCTCTCTCTCTCCTCCAGCCTCTCTCACATTTCCATCTCTCTCCCCCCCCTTTCTCTCTCCCTCTCACATTCCCCCTCTCTCTCTCTCCTCCAGCCTCTCACATTCTCCTCTCTCTCTCCCCCTCTCTCTCTCTCTCCCACATTCCCCTCTCTCCCACATTCCCAATCTCCCCTCTCTCTCTCTCTCTACAGCCTCTCTCACATTCCCTCTCTCTCTCTCTCACATTCTCTCTCTCTCTCTCTCTCCAGCCTCACTCACATTCCCTCTCTCCCCACTCTCTCTACAGCCTCTCTCACATTCCCTCTCTCTCTCTCACATTCTCTCTCTCTCTCTCTCCAGCCTCACTCACATTCCCTCTCTCCCCACTCTCTCTCTCCCTCTCTCACATTCCCTCTCTCTCTCTCCCACATTCCCTCTCTCTCTCCAGCCTCTCGCATTCCCTCTCTCTCTCCAGCCTCTCTCACATTCCCTCTCTCTCTCCTCCAGCCTCTCGCATTTCCTCTCTCTCTCCAGCCTCTCTCACATTCCCCCTCTCCCCCCTCTCTCTCTACCCCCCATCTCTCTCTCTCCAGCCTCTCTCACATTCCCTCTCTCCCCCCTCTCTCTCTCCTCCAGTCTCTCACATTCCCCTCTCTCCCCCCTCTCTCTCTCTCCTCCAGCCTCTCACATTCCCTCTCTCTCCAGCCTCTCTCGCATTCCCCCTCTCTCTCTCTCTCTCCCTCCCCCTCTCTCTCTCTCTCTCACATTCCCCCTCTCTCTCTCTCTCTCCAGCCTCTCTCACATTCCCCCTCTCTCCCCCCCTCCTCTCTCTCTCCCCCCTCCCTCTCTCTCTCTCCAGCCTCTCACATTCCTCTCTCTCTCTCTCTCACATTCCCCTCTCTCCCCCCCTCCTCTCTCTCTCCCCCCCCTCCCTCTCACTCCTCCAGTCTCTCACATTCCCCCTCTCTCCCCCCTCTCTCTCTCTCCTCCAGCCTCTCACATTCCCTCTCTCTCCAGCCTCTCTCGCATTCCCCCTCTCTCCCCCCCTCCTCTCTCTCTCCCTCCCCCTCTCTCTCTCTCTCACATTCCCCCTCTCTCTCTCTCTCTCTCCAGCCTCTCTCACATTCCCCTCTCCCCCCCCTCCTCTCTCTCTCCCCCCTCCCTCTCTCTCTCTCCAGCCTCTCACATTCCCTCTCTCTCCCCCCCCTCCTCTCTCTCTCCCTCCCCCTCCCTCTCTCTCCTCCAGCCTCTCACATTCCCTCTCTCTCTCTCTCTCTCACATTCCCCCTCTCTCCCCCCCCCTCTCTCTCTCTCCAGGCTCTCACATTCCCTCTATCTCTCTCTCTCACATTCCCCCTATCTCTCCCTCTCACATTCCCCTTCTCTCCCCCCCTCCTCTCTCTCCCCCTCTCTCTCTCCTCCAGCCTCTCACACATTCCCTCCTCTCTCTCCCCCCCCTCTCTCTCTCTCTCTCGCATTCCCCCTCTCTCTCTCTCACATTCCCCTCTCTCTCTCTCTCTCCAGCCTCTCTCACATTCCCCCTCTCTCCCCCCCTCCTCTCTCTCTCTCCCCCCTCCCTCTCTCTCCTCCAGCCTCTCACATTCCCTCTCTCTCTCTCTCTCTCTCACATTCCCCCTCTCTCCCCCCCTCCCTCTCTCTCTCTCTCTCTCAGCCTCTCACATTCCCTCTCTCTCTCTCTCTCACATTCCCCCTCTCTCCCCCCCCCCTCCTCTCTCTCTCCCCCCTCTCTCCTCCAGCCTCTCACATTCCTCTCTCTCTCTCTCTCTCTCACATTCCCCTCTCTCCCCCCTCCCTCTCTCTCTCCAGCCTCTCACATTCCCTCTCTCTCTCTCTCTCACATTCCCCTCTCTCCCCACCTCCTCTCTCTCCCCCCCCCTCTCTTTCACCCCCCCCCCTCTCTCTCTCCAGCCTCTCTCACATTCCCTCTCTCCCCCCCCCCTCTCTCTATCTCTCCAGCCTCTCTCACATTCCTCTCTCCCCTCTCTCTCTCTCTCCTCCAGCCTCTCACATTCCTCTCTCACTCTCTCTCTCTCTCCCCCCTCTCTCTCTCACATTCCCCCTCTCTCCCCCCTCTCTCTCTCCAGCCTCTCTCACATTCCCCCCTCTCTCTCTCTCTCCAGCCTCTCTCACATTCCCTCTCTCCCCCCTCTCTCTCTCCTCCAGCCTCTCACATTCCCTCTCTCTCTCTCTCTCCAGCCTCTCTCACATTCCCTCTCCCCCCTCTCTCTCTCTCTTCCAGCCTCTCACATTCCCTCTCTCTCTCTCTCCAGCCTCTCACATTCCCTCTCAACCCCCTTCTCTTTTTCCTCCAGCCTCTCACATTCCCTCTCTCTCTCTCTCTCAGCCTCTCTCACATTCCCTCTCTCCCCCCTCTCTCTCTCTCTTCCAGCCTCTCACATTCCCTCTCTCTCTCTCTCCAGCCTCTCACATTCCCTCTCTCCCCCCCTCCCTCTTTTTCCTCCAGCCTCTCACATTCCCTCTCTCTCTCTCTCACATTCCCTCTCTCTCCCCCCCTCTCTCTCTCTCTCCAGCCTCTCTCACATTCCCTCTCTCCCCCCTCTCTCTCTCTCCTCCAGCCTCTCACATTCCCTCTATCTCTCTCTCTCCCCCCCTCCTCTCTCTCCCCCCTCCTCTCTTTCACCCCCTCTCTCTCTCTCTCCAGCCTCTCTCACATTCCCTCTCTCTCCCCCCCCCTCTCTCTCTCTCTCCAGCCTCTCTCACATTCCCTCTCTCCCCCCTCTCTCTCTCTCCTCCAGCCTCTCACATTCCCTCTCTCTCTCTCTCCCCCCTCTCTCTCTCTCTCTCACATTCCCCCTCTCCCCCCCTCTCTCTCTCTCTCCAGCCTCTCTCACATTCCCCCTCTCTCCCCCCTCTCTCTCTCGCTCTCCAGCCTCTCTCACATTCCCTCTCTCCCCCCTCTCTCTCTCCTCCAGCCTCTCACATTCCCTCTCTCTCTCTCTCCAGCCTCTCTCTCCCCCCTCTCTTTCTCTCCTCCAGCCTCTCACATTCCCTCCCTCTCTCTCCTCCAGCCTCTCACATTCCCTCTCTCTCTCTCTCTCCAGCCTCTCTCACATTCCCTCTCTCCCCCCCTCTCTCTCTCTCCTCCAGCCTCTCACATTCCCTCTCTCTCCTCTCCAGCCTCTCACATTCCCTCTCTCCCCCCCTCCTCTTTCTCCTCCAGCCTCTCACATTCCCTCTCTCTCTCGTCCTCACATTCCCCCTCTCTCCCCCCTCCTCTCTCTCCTCCCCCCCTCCTCTCTTTCACCCCCCTCTCTCTCTCTCTCTCCAGCCTCTCTCACATTCCCTCTCTCTCCCCCCCCTCTCTCTCTCTCTCCAGCCTCTCTCACATTCCCTCTCTCCCCCCCCTCTCTCTCTCCTCCAGCCTCTCACATTCCCTCTCTCTCTCTCTCCCCCCCCCTCTCTCTCTCTCTCACATTCCCCCCTCTCTCCGCCCCTCTCTCTCTCTACAGCCTCTCTCACATTCCCTCTCTCCCCCTCTCTCTCTCCTCCAGCCTCTCACATTCCCTCTCTCTCTCTCTCTCCAGCCTCTCTCACATTCCCTCTCTCCCCCCTCTCTCTCTATCCTCAGCCTCTCACATTCCCTCTCTCTCTCTCTCTCCAGCCTCTCTCACATTCCCTCTCTCTCTCTCCTCCAGCCTCTCACATTCCCTCTCTCTCTCTCTCTCCAGCCTCTCTCACATTCCCTCTCTCCCCCCTCTCTCTCTCTCCTCCAGCCTCTCACATTCCCTCTCTCTCTCTCTCCAGCCTCTCACATTCCCTCTCTCCCCCCTCCCTCTTTCTCCTCCAGCCTCTCACATTCCCTCTCTCTCTCTCTCACATTCCCCTCTCTCCCCCCCTCCTCTCTCTCCCCCCCTCCTCTCTTTCACCCCCCCTCTCTCTCTCTCCAGCCTCTCTCACATTCCCTCTCTCCCCCCCCTCTCTCTCTCTCTCCAGCCTCTCTCACGTTCCCTCTCTCCCCCCTCTCTCTCTCTCTCTCCTCCAGCCTCTCACATTCCCCCTCTCGTCTCTCTCTCTCCGCCCCCCTCTCTCTCTCTCTCTCACATTCCCCTCTCTCCCCCCTCTCTCTCTCTCTCTCCAGCCTCTCTCACATTCCCTCTCTTCCCCCCTCTCTCTCTCCTCCAGCCTCTCACATTCCCTCTCTCTCTCTCTCTCCAGCCTCTCTCACATTCCCCTCTCCCCCCTCTTCTCTATCCTCCAGCCTCTCACATTCCCTCTCTCTCTCTCTCTCTCCAGCCTCTCTCACATTCCCTCTCTCTCTCTCCTCCAGCCTCTCACATTCTCCCCTCTCTCTCTCTCTCCTCCAGCCTCTCACATTCCCTCTCTCTCTCTCTCCAGCCTCTCACATTCCCTCTCTCCCCCCTCCCTCTTTCTCCTCCAGCCTCTCACATTCCCTCTCCTCTCTCTCTCACATTCCCCCTCTCTCTCCCCCCCCCTCCTCTCTCTTCCCCCTCCTCTCTTTCACCCCCCCTCTCTCTCTCTCCAGCCTCTCTCACATTCCACTCTCTCTCCCCCCCTCTCTCTCTCTCTCCAGCCTCTCTCACGTTCCCTCACTCCTCCCCCTCTCTCTCTCTCTCCAGCCTCTCACATTCCCCTCTCTCTCTCTCTCTCCCCCCCCCCTCTCTCTCTCTCTCTCTCACATTCCCCCTCTCT